>NC_058132.1:467321690-467621690 GCF_016433145.1 Gracilinanus agilis | reverse complement strand
TCCATTATTTTTGTCTTTTCCCACTGAACAAAGGATTCATTGTACAGTTTAGCCAGATTCATCAATCATGAAGAACATGATTCAGGTTGCAAAATGTCAAAGTGGGATCCTGGTAGAGGATAAAGGGCATTGAAGGTGTGCCCAGTGTTTGAGTCCTGTATCTGCCACTAACTAGCTGCTGGACCTTGGGCAAAACACTTCATTGCTTTGGGCCTCTATTTCCCTTTCTGTAAAATGAGGGGACTGGACTGCTTTATCTATAAGTTGTTACCCCAAAGCTACCATTTCAAAAAACTATTGGCAGAGAATATTTAGACTATATATAATGTAACAATATAATAATATATATACACAATTGTACAGGCAGCAAATAGGAGCATTTGAATTCTAGAAGGATTTGGAATATGGCCATATGTAATGTTTTAACTATACCAATGACCAAAGAAGGGCAGTGTAGGATAGAAAGTAGATAGAAAACTGACCTCAGAGTTGAAAACACTTAGGGCCAAATCTCATCTCTGGCATATATGAACCTGAAAAGACATGTTATCTTTCAGTGCCCTCTCTCTCCCAGACGTACTCCAAGGGACTCTCTAAGCCTACAATTTGCCACTGGGAGACAGGCAACAAGCATTTATTAATCCATTACTATATGTCTGAGAGTTTTCAAAGTGCAATAGATACAAAGAAAAACAAAAACACAGCTCTTGCCCTCAAAGAGCTCACATTCTATAGGGCAGGCAATATGTAAACAATCTGGTATTATGCAAAGAGGAAAATTTTGAAAGAAGGAACTGTGGATGGATAGATCAGAAAATGCTTTTTACAGAGGATAGGATTTGAGCCAAGACATGAAGAAAGTCAGGCTACAAAGAGTTTTCTTACTAGGATTTGTATATACCAACGCAACAATCATATGCCTGGATACATACACATATTTGTGCACACACACACACACACAATGCCTCAAATCAGTAGAAGAGTTTGCCTCAAATCTTCTATTCCCTTTTCTTTCATCACTTTGATGGATGAATATGAGTACAAAATAAGTCTATTGTCACTGAAAATGATTAGATGTTATTCTTATGCAGATATATTTTAATGTAGAGGAGGCACTTATTTACTTGTTTATGATCAACCTTATGAAAATATTTTAAGTACTTGGGTATTTATGTTTCAGGGAAAAGCAAATAAAAATATTTGCATGAGAGAATTCATCAGCCTACACTTCGTACTCACTTGTACAAAAGGCTAAGCCTAAAATGCTGCTTTTTCTTAAAGAAATATGCAGCATGAAAATCTAGATATAGGAATGTTTACTTTTTATTGGATGTGGCAATAAGGTAAATAATAAGTTTAAACTACTCATGATGCTTTATAATGATAATTACTATCAAATCTTGAACTCTCATAAATACCATTTTACATACCAAACCCTCTAATAAAAGAGATTTTTTACCAAACCAGAAAATTTAGAGGCAGACATTGCCTTATTTGAAGTTCTGTCCCATGTTGGAAGATCTCTCTACTGATATATTCATTGGATAGTCAGAGAAACCCCCTAACTGTAGTGTTAAGGGGGACCCAGTAAGGTTTCTTATAAAAAGTGGTATTTTAGCTGGAACTTAAAGTATGTCAAGGCAGCTGAGAGAGAGAGAGAGAGAGAGAGAGAGAGAGAGAGAGAGAGAGAGAGAGAGAAAGAGAGAGAGAGAGAGATGAAGAGAGAGAGAATCTGTGGTATGGAGGACAGCCAGTGAAAAGGTTTAGACGCAGTGGTTCCCAAACTTTTTTGGCCTACCACCCCTTTCCAGAAAAAATATTACTTAGCCCCCTTGAAATTAATTTTTAAAAAAATTTTAATAGCAATTAATAGGAAAGATAAATGCACCTGTGGCCATCACCGCTCCCCGGATTGCTGCAGCACCCATCAGGGGGTGGTAGCACCCACTTTGGGAATCACTGGTTTAGAGTCAAGAGATGGAGTGTTATGTAGGAGAATAACAAATGGATCTCACTGGATCTCAGAGCAAGTGAAAGGGACTAAGGTATAAGGTATAAGATATAAGGCCAGAAAAGAAGAAAAGAGTCAGGTTATGAAGAGGTTAGGTCATTATTAAGTCAGGTTTTTAGAGACAGAGGATTTTATATTTCAACCTAAAAGAAATGGGGAGCCACTAAAATTTATTGATGGGGGTGGATGTGGGAGTGACATGGCCAGATCTATGGTTTAGGAAAACCACTTTAAAAGTCAAGTAGGTGATAGGCTTAAGTAGGCTGAGACTTGAGGCAGAAATACCAACCACCAAAAGCCCATTGCAATAGTACAGGCATGAGGTAATGAGGTCCTATAGCAGTATTAGAGGAGAGAATTTGAGAGATATTGCAAAGAAATGAGAGAACTTTGCAATGGACTGGATTTGGGGTGAGTGAAAGTATGTGAGGCATAGAAGATGATGCCAAGATTGTGCGCCAGAGAGGATGATGGTTCTGCCAAAAGCAAATAGAAAAGTTAGGAACAGGGGAAGACTTATGTGGAGATTAAAATTAATATCCAATAACTAAATATTATATTTTTATAAAGTTTTATTAATAATAAACTAGCATAAAATACTAGAGTGAAAAAGGTGCTAAACTCACTTTATCTGCCCTCATGAAGGAAAGAGCAAGAGGGAAGAGCTACAGAACTTATAAAACAATAACGTGATCACACAAAGGTGAAGGTGCAGGAGAGATTAAAAGGAATTTTGGGAAATACTAAGGGACTTATGGGGAATGCAGTCCAAGGTTTAAAATCTACATTTATACACTTGTGTAGTAAGAAATAGTGAACTCAATTTTATACATTTTGAGTTAAAGATGTCTTCAGGACATCCAGTTTCAGATATCCCGTGTCTGAAGATGTGAGAGTGGAGGTCAGAAAAGAGGTTTAGGTGTGATATGTAGATATGAAAATATACTCATCAACCAGGGGAAACTAATGAGATCAAGAAAAAACAGAACACAAGTAGAAGAGAAGGCCAGGACAGAGCTTTAGGAACACCCCCAGGTGGCAGGTATGGATTGGATGAAGGTCTAGCAAAGGAGACAGAGAAGGGGTAGTCAGACAATTAGGAAGAAAACTGAGAGAGAAATGTCATGAACACCTAGAGAAGAGAGAGAATCAAAGAGAAGGTGATTGATTTTGTCATCATCTCTTGGTTATTGCTCTTTGTGCTTAAAGAGTACCATAATGATATCATTGGTAATGTCTTTTGTCTTGTGCATAAATTGGATTTAAGCAAGGTGGAATTATATCCAGTCATCAAGCCTCATTTCTCTTTTGTAGAGTCATCAAAATCCAGTGGCAAACCTATGACACGTGTGTCAGAACTGACACGCATAGCCATTTTTTATGACATGCTGCCACATGCAACTGCATACAGAGAAGTTTGGGGCCACATGCCAAGGATGAAACATTTGCTGTAATGTAGTACAGACACTCTGTGCACTATAGATGACAATTCTACCTATATTAATTTACCTATTTTGGTTTATTAAATAGTTATATAGTACAATTATACATTTTTGTCATTTAAACAATAAATATCATGAAATTGTGGTTTTTTTCCTCAAAGCGACACACCACCCAAGTTATGCTTGGTCTTTTGGTGAATTTTGACACACCAAGCTCAAAAGGTTGCCCATCACTGGCTAGACAAAGGTCAAGACAATTTGTATTGGACTGGGATACATTGGATGACCTTAACTTCTTCCACATCTAAACAAGCTCTAATCACATCATAGCTCCATTTCCACCACCTTCATGGCCATTGGAATAAAGCTTCCCCTTCCACTGGGGGAAGTCCTCACATACCTAGAACAAACATCCCCCTAACTCGCCAACAGATTTGAGGCCCGTCAGATACCCTCAACCTGGTTTAGTCAAGCTTGCCAAGACCATTTGCCAGGGTGTGGCCACTGTGGAAGCTACAACTTCTTGGAGCCACAGATGAGAGCTAGATGGCAAGTGGACATGAAAAGGGGAAAGCAACCCTGAAATGGGCTCAGCAAACCCAATTATCAATGACTGTAAAAAAGTCAAGGAGGATAAGGATTGAGAAGGTCATTAAATTTAGTGATCAAAAGATTATTGGTCACTTTGGGGAGTAGTTTTAGTTGAATAACAAGATCAGAAGCTGGGCAGCAAAGAGGTAAGAGAGGATAGGAAAGGGAATGGAAATAATAATAGAAAGTCTTCTCAAGAGTTAAGTCTTAAAAGAAAGGAGAGAGAGAGTGATGGGAGGAGGGAGATGTATGAAAAGATAAAGCAAGGCATTTTTGAGGATGGGACCATTTCAACCTTTATTCTCTAAACACTTGAGCAATAGGAAAATAGTCAATTGAACAGGGAGAAAATAAAGATTTGTGGGAGTACAGAAATGAATGAGAGGACATTCTTCTGGAGAAGGCAGAATGGAAAGTAATCACTTGTACATTTAGAAGGATATGCTTCTACAAATCCAATCAGAGAACCTCAGTTCCTATCTTTATCCTGATTTTAAGACTTGTGAGACTTTAGACTAGTCTTTCACTAAGACTTCAGTAGCTTCATCAGTAAAATGAGAGGTTTTTCCTGGCCTCTTCCTTCTATATCCTTTCCAGATTTAAATCCTATGATTTTGTGGATATATATTATAGTCTCAATCTAACATGAAAATGATTATTCTGAAAAGTATGACTCCGGGGCATCTACTGTAATCCTGAGTTTAGGTTGAGAAAATGGGCTTGTTCCAGTTATTCTGAATATGGAGAGAAATGGCCAAGCATCAAAGACATAAAAATTCTTTTTTTTATTTGAAAAATTTTATTTAATTTAGAATATTTTTCCATTGTTACATGATTCATGTTCTTTCCTTCCCCTCCTCCCACACCCTTCCCATAGCCAATGAGCTATTCCACTGAGTTTTATATGATGACATAAAAATTCTAGCCTCAGGGAGAATGTTGGGTCAAGTTTCATAGATTTATCTTGAGAATCTCAGAAGTCATCCAGTTCATTTCACTTCATTTACACGTGATAAAATTGAGGTCTAGAGAAATTAAATGATTTGTTCAAGGCCACAAAGATAGTAAGAGGCAGAACTAGGTTTGAATGTGGGTCCTCTGTCTTCAAATCCAGGGCTTTTCCCTCTCTACAACAATGTACTTAAATGAATTGACTTTGGTGTGAAAAAAAATTTAAAACTCTAGGTACAAATTCTAGGTCATTCGTGGGCAATTTGGCCTTCCTGGGCTTACCTTCATCAGTGGTTCAGTTTTCCTCCAACTAGTGTGGTCTCATGAGAATTTAAAAGACTTCCGACTATATAGGAATTCAATGCTTTATGAGACCAAAGGTTCATTTAATGTAGAAATAATTATGCAAATGAAACTGCTTTTTAAAATGAAGTTGCTTTTAAACTTATCACTCTGAACTCAGGAGCTCATATATTGTAAGGAAGACCTTATAACTACTTCACAAAATGATATAAATAAAATTATAAAATAATCAGTCCTGTGTTGCAAACTACATGTTTCAGGCACTAATGGGAAACCTTTTGAGGTTCACCCATTGTTAATTATCACTTCAGACTCTAATCTCTTCAAAAGATAGATTGAGGTGAAGTGTTAATAGCTTTATGTTTTATAAAGTTACTACTTAAAAAAAGGAACACTGTTATGAAACTGGCAGACAGGCTGGCAAGAAAGCTACTCTTTAAACTTCATTACATTTTCTCATTTGATCAATAATTTAGCTCCTTAATATCATCTTTTATCCAATGCAATGTAAATATGCATAGATTTTTTTTATTTAATTGTTTCAAAAGGATTAGGATCTATCAAAAGTCTAGGCATAGATTTCTGATTCCATGAACCTCAACTTCTTTCCACTAGCACATTTTACAGCTACTGTAGTTACAGGGTGGTGGTGTCATTTACCAGATGTAAAAATATGCCCCATTACCAAAAAGTATTTTCAGATTTAACTTAAAAGTGTGAGTCTCCTAACTTTAGTTACTATAAGTATGTTTGTTCCTGATAATATCATAGATTGCTCTTGCAAGAGAATCACAAAACTCTCAGTACCCAATTCCATTTCTTTTTATACTTTTTTCCTTTTCTCCTCTCTCACACCTCCCTCCTACCCCCAGCTCCCTTTGAATGAAGCATATAGTAAAATAAACTGTAAAGTCAAAATAACTAAGCAGGATCTGTATAGAAGAATCCAGGAGAAAAATTTTCTTCAAACATACTGGATACACATATGCATAATATGTGGCTATAAAAAAAAATGGATGAAAAGTTATTCTCTTTTAATTTTTAGACATTTTCAAAGCTTAAATTCTTGGTAACTTCTCTATCTTTCTTTAGAAAACACCCTTTTTTGTAAATTTCCCACATTAGATTTAATAACAGATAATGCTGAAGAAGTCCTGGACTGAGTTACTTGAGAGTCCAGGGAGAATCTCACCTACCAGCAGATCTGCATGACTGGAGATCAAATAAAGTGAGTACCCAAACTGAAAGAACAAGAGATTTATTAGCATACTAAGGAGGATTGTTTGGAATGGTAGCAATTTTAGCTTCTTAGGGTATAGATTCGGTTTTTAAAGCTTTTTAGGCTCAGAGAATACAGCTAACTAATGGCATTCTGCAGGAAGGAAATAGGAGGAAGTATGTATATCTTGGGATCATACCAATTGCTGAAGGTTTGCCCCTCTGGGAAAATACATTTTTCTGTGGTAGTCTTATCAGATTTCCTGCCCTCATGTAGTTCACAATCTAATGAAGGGATTGAGGGAAAACATGCAAATAAATATTTACAAAGCAAGTTATATACAAGATAAATAGGAAATAATTAAAAGAAGGCAGGCATTGGAATTAAGAGGAGTTAAGAAAGGCTTCCTATATAAGGTGGGACTTTAGTTGAGACATAAAGATAGTCAAGGTAGGGAAAGACAGAGAGAATAAGAGAGAGGAAAGAGAGAGAGAGAGACAGAGAAAGAGAGAGAGAGAAAGACAGAAAGACAGACAGACAGACAGACAGACAGACAGACAAAGAGAGCATGAAAGAGATAAAGAGAGAGGGAGGAGGGAGAAGAGAGAAAGAGGGAGAGAAATAGGAGGGAGAGAAATAGGAGGGAGAGGGGAGGGAAGAAGAGAGGGAGAAAAAGAGAAATGAGAGGAGAGAGAGGGAGAAAAGGGAGAATGAGAAAGAGAGAGGATGGAGAGAGAAAAGGAGAGAAAGGGAGAAAGAGAGTCTTATTCATGGAACATGTAGGAGGCCAGTGTTGCTGGATTAAAGAATACATGTTGCATAGAAGGGTGTAAGAAGACTGGAAAGGTAGAAGAGGATTAGGTTAAAGAAAGGCTTTTAATGAAAGAATATTTTTTATTTGTATCTGTAGGCACTAGGAAGCATGGGGTGGGGGAAAGGGGACTGTGAATGTGACATTATTAGGTGGACCAAAATTTAGGAAAATCACTTTAATGGGTTGATGGAGGATAGATTAGAGTAGGGAGAAGCCTGAGGCAGGCAGCCCCACCAGCAGGCTATTATCTTAAGGTATGATGTGATGAGAGATTTTACTGAGAGGTAGTGGTGTCTGAGAGAAAGGGAGCATATTAGAGAGCTGTTTCAAAGGTACAATTGGGAGGCCTTGGTAACAGCTTAGACAGGGGGGATGAGGGATAGTGAAGAGCCTAAGATTACCTCTAGGTTGACAATGTCTTCCACTACAGCAATAGGGTAGGGGGGGGGAGGGGAGTTAGGAGAAAAGATAATCATTTCTTATCATGTTTTTTTGTGTATTTTTGCATAGCCCTAATGGCAGAATACTTAGCACAAAAAGATGATAGTTGGAGGTGGGGGAGGAAGTTGAATGTTTTGTACAGAAAGCAAAGTCTGTACAATTTCATACTTATGACCTAGAAATATAGATCTTTGTAGGGGCAAGTAAAGTTATAGTAGACCCTCATAGCTTTAAATATAATAGAACGTTTACCCAAAAGTTTTCTTCAAAATGTAAATGATTCTGAGCTCATTCATCATCAACCAAAATGTTATCACTTTATTGGTGGAATTTAGTATATTTAATTCTCTTTTACACAAAGCAAGGATTTTGAAATTTATATTCTGTATAACTCTAATACATCTCTTTGGATGGTCTGTGATTTGACTATATAGATGAGTTCCCAGCTGATATATTCCATCTCTACAGATTAAAGATGTTGACTATATAGGATGCATTGAACCCTCCAAGCCATTCTCACAGTTTTCAAAAGTCACAGGTACAGATGAGTAAGAACATTTCTAAAAGATACAGTGTCTTAGAACTGGTCAATCTTCAACTCGATGACAGTGACATTTACTTCTGTGAGGTTTGGAAAAGTCATTCTTCCTCCCTGAAATCATGCTTTTGGAAATGGAACTGGGATTACATGGTAAGAAAAACAACTTACAAAAGCTCTTAAACTCCCTTTTTTCTTTCCCCAGTTAAAAAATCCACAATTGTCTGATACAGTTGAAAAGAAAGGATGTTTGTCATCTTGTTCCCATAAAAGTAATACTTCTGAAACTCCCAAGTTACAAAATATTTGTTTCTGAGTGAGTTTCTGAGTGTTTAAAGTGAAGAAAAGATGTCAGGTCATTGAATTTAATAAATTATTAACTTAATTTGATTAATTAAATTAATAAATGATTTTCCACTCTGTGCAACGCTCAAGGTCAGGGGCTAAGGATATTAAGGAGATAACTTAGTTTGCTCTCAGGGGACTTACATTTTAATGGAGGAAATACAGCACATACAAATGAGTAAATACAAAGCAGAGAGCCCTACAATTGAGGGGATGAATGAAAATATCCAGGAGTATGTGGCACCTGAACTGAGCCCTGAAATAAGATAAGGATGCTCAAGTAATAGAAATGAGATTCATCGCGTGCTTTCTAGACATGTGGTAATAGGCAGAATCTTGGGAATTGGAAAGATAACTTAAAGGAAAGCTACTAATCCAATCTAGCTAGAATGATGCATGTATGAAAGAGAATAATATGAAATAAAGCTGAGTAGTAGCAGCCAAATTATTGAGGGCTTTAAATACTAGGCTGAAGAGTTTTTGTTTTATCTTACAATCAATAGGTAGCCCCTAAACTTCCCTGAGACATCTGGATGGTATAGTAGATACAATGCTAGGCCTAGCATCAGGAAGACCTGAGTTCAAATCTAGCCTCATACACTTATTAGCGTTGTGACCTTGGGCAAGTCACTTAACCCTATTTGCCTCACTTTCCTCATCTGTAAAATGATCTGGAGAAAAAAATGGCATGCCACTTCATTACCTTTGCCAAGAAAACCTCAAAAAGGGGTCACATAAAGTCAGACAAATCAAATAAAAAATCTTTCCTTAAAAAGAAAAGGGCAGGTCAAACTTTTATTTTAGGGGAAGTCATTATCCTGGGGTCATTTAGCTGAGTCATAAAGTCTCATGCACAAAGTCATTTTTAACGTCTCTCTGTTCTTCTGTCTTGGCCAATCATCCTATGATTCCTGCTTCTTTGAGGTCTGCAACATCTATTACATTTTCCCCCTTCTTTTCTATCCATAAGCTATCACTCTAGTTTAGCTTTTAAAGGCTCTTTATTAGTGTTTTGCAATAGCTTTCTATCTAGTTTGTCTGATACCCTCCAGTCTGTCATCAGATGGAATCCTAGGGGAATTATCCTAGTCCAACCTCTTCCCTTTTATTTTTCAAATGAGGAAACTGAGTTCCCAGAGAAGTTGGGTAACTTGCCCAAGTTCACAGAAGCAATAATAGGTAGATGTAGGATTCTAATACAAGTCTTCTGAATTCCATAAATAGTATCATTCCTTCCACTGCACCCTGTTGCCATCCTTTCCACCCTCCAAGCCATCCTGCAGTATGTTCATTATTTATTGCATGAAGAGCACTTTATTAGCTCCTGAGGTATGTGTGGAAGGAAGATACAAAACTTAATAATCCAGAAACATGATTTGTCTATTTAATAATCCCACAATAATTTGCTTATTGTCAAATAAGAGAGAGAAGATAAACTCAGATAAAAGATAAACTCAGTGGATCTTACACAATGTAAAAAAAAAACCTAGGGTACTCATGAATAGATTACTTCATTTATGAATGTAGATAAATTCTGAAAAGGGGTCACCAAACCACCAAATTGATAACATAACTCATTCTCTCTCTCTGTCTCTCTCTGTGTCTCTCTCTGTGTCTCTCTCTCTGTCTCTGTCTCTCTGTCTCTGTCTCTCTCTCACTCTCTGTCTCTTTCTCTGTCTCTCTGTCTCTGTCTCTCTCACTCTCTCACTCTCTCACTCTCTGTCTCTGTCTCTGTCTCTCTCTCTCTCTCACACACACACACACACACACACACACACACACACACACACACACACGCCTTAAGAAACCTTGCAATAAAGCAGTGATTGTGGAGTCCACAGTGACTGGGTTGTGGAATACTGAAGAGATCAAGCCGATATGGCAAAGTAAGAAATACTCAGAGCCTGTCAACCACCTTCCAAATGACCAGAAAAAAAAATGCCTCAAAACAAGTACTGGAGCAGCAGAACCAACAGAAGAAGGGGTGAAGCAGTACTCCAGCCCAGAACAATATAGAGAGACAGCAAAGGGGATTCATTTACTGGGGTACAAAGGGAGTGCTGGACAACCTACAGCAGAACTCGAATTTAATACAGCATAAGCAGCAGGAGAAAGAGCACAAATTGCAGGGAAAGAGTGGAAACCAACACAATATAGAACAAGCAGCAGTGGGATGAAAGTGGCCCTGTGTAGTCCAAAAAAGATTGGGCCTGACACAGGTGAAAGGGAATTCTTTATTCTCTTTGTCTATGTTGAGTTAATCAACCAAAAGCTTAAAAACACCCCTACTTAACACTAAGAAAAGGAGTTCACAGTGGCTAACTTGGAGAGCTCCACCCTTTTAACTCCCTTCAGAGGATGAGAGGTATGAATCCCACAGACACTGCCCCAAGACAATTTGGAAACTGTGATTGACCTCTGCAAAGAAGGGAGGAGACAAGAAATCACCATAAAAGCAAGCCTCCCTCAGAGGAGATTGTCCTTGAGAAGATAGTCTAAAGAGATTGTCTTCTGGAGATAGTCTTTTGATTGGGGAAGAGTCTTGGAGGGAGCTTCACTGGAGACTGAGGCTTAGAGCTCAGCTTCAATTTAGACTCTGATTCCTGGACTACTTCATTGGGTGAGTGAAAGGCTCCTTTCCTAGTTTCTGAAGAGACTAGCTTCCATCTTGGAGGAGGCAGCGTGGTTACTCACTACCAGCCTTCCTGGTTGAGAGCTAATTAATCTCTGCCTGGATTAAGCAGACAGAGTAAAACATTTAGGTTGATAGGATAGATAACTTCTCTAACCCCCTCACATTTCTCTTCTTTATTGTTTCTTCTCTATTTGTATATACTTGTAAAAAAAATTCTGACTCAAGATAATAAATACTGGCAACCATATAATTTCATATAATCATTGTCCAACTATTATTTTAACTTTACACACAGCTCATGCAGCCTTGGGAGAAATTCGGCCTAAGGTCTAGCCTCTGCAGGATTGGATAGAACCAACTCAAACCATATGAAATGAACATCTGCAAACCTCTGCAGAGTGCTCAATTAGAGACCTAAATAGCTGAAACAATCCCAGACACAGTACAAGTATAGGACAGTACTCCCTCCACCCCAGGAATGGAGTTAAGCTGCCACATATAGATAAAATCAAGAGAAAAAATAACACCCCAAAGAGCAAAAGACAGAGAAAAAGACCGACACATGAAAACTATTTCAACAAGAGAGATGACCAAAATACAATCATAGAAGACAATAATACAATAAATGAAAATGTGTGAAGCCTCTAAGAAATCTTGTATTGGGATTTTTAAAAAATAAGGTGTTTGTGTCAGGTGTGGGGGGTGGGGTAGAAAAGTCTTCCTGGTGATTAGGAAGTGATATCAACACTCTGAGGCTTTAATTCTCTCTGCCAATCAAGTCAAAAAGAAGGCTTCAATATCTTTTAAGAAAAATCTAGCTTAACTTGCATAAATAAAAGGGTCATGATATTGCTCCTACAAAACATATCAAAGTCCAAACTTCTTCATCTAGAGTTCAAACTGAATATATTTCTTATTTCTACCACCATACCTTTGCTCATACAAGCCCTGTGTCAAAAATGTTTCCTCTCTCCATTTGTAAAATACTTATACATCAAGTTCTAATCCGAATCTTAATAATCTAAAGTTTTTTTCTTTCAACTTTAATGGTATTTTGATTTGTGTTCCTCTTATTCATTTAATGATATTTATTTGTGTACCTAATATCTTTCTCATAAGATTATAAGTTCCTTGAACATGGGACTTATACCTTCCTCATTTCTGCATTCCCCTTAGTGTTTAGCATAGTGTCTTGTACATAACTGATATCCAATAAATGTTTGTTGATTGATTGAGTGAATGAATGGATGACTGTTAGCTAAACTTGAGCAACATAATTCACATAGAGAAAGTTGAATTAGTTGAATATGGAGTTAAGGAGAAAGAGACTTTGTCAGATTCCAAGTAGGGACATCATTTATATACATATATTTAAATATCTAGCCAGTGACGGCAAACTTTTTGGATATGTAGTGCCATGCCCACCCCCACCCCCCCAGAGACCACATGCCATACTCCTCTCCCCTCCCACTGAGTGCTGAGATACCATGACCCCCTCCACTCCACAGGGGAGGGAGAAAGCTGGGCAGAGGAGCTGGTGAAGTGAAAAAAATGTCATCATCCATGGTGGTGAGAGAGAAGGAAGCAGCTCCACTGGAGTCCCTCTGCCTATTTTTTTAAAACCCTTACCTTCCACCTTAAAACTGTGTATTGGTTCCAAGGCAGAAGAGTGGTAAGGGCTAGGCAATGGGGGTTAAATGACTTGCCGAGGGTCACCTAGCTAGGAAGTGTCTGAAGCCAGATTTGAACCTAGAACCTACCATCTCTAGGGCTGACTCTCAATCCACTGAGTCACCCAGCTACCCCCAAAAACCACAAATCTCTCTGCCTTTCTAGTAATGAATGTTGGGGGACACAGCCATGTGCCCACAGAGGGCACTTTGCATGCCATCTTTGACACCCATGTCATAGGTTTGCCAGCACTGATCTATGGCAATCAATAATGTCAGGCAAAGACTAGGATCTAAACTTGGGAGTGTAGTAGAGTTTGTTATTCTTAGGATGGATCTTGAAGACATCAATTTGAAATTGGGTCTTATACTGCTACATCAGCCTACAGGGCAGAAGAATAGGCTTTAAACACATTAATATCACAAACAAAGGTGAAGACCAATTTCAAGATCCAGGGAATCCATCTAAGTAGGAGTAAGACTGGCAATTGGCCAATTCAGTACAGGTAGATGATGTCTATCAGTAAAGTTTGCAACAGCTATAGGATATCAATCTAGTAATGGCTTCTGCAAAGGAATTAATCAGCAGGAGAATTACAGAATTAAGCAGAAAATCTAGTTAAGGGAAATATTTGAGTACTAGAAAAGTAACCCAGTTATTGGAGAAATATAGGTACATGGAAGGAACTTAGTCATACGGAATCAGGTATAAGGAAGGAGCCCCATTACTAGAAAATTGAGTTAAAGAAGGAACAGAAGTGCTTCATTTACTATGAACTCATGAGCCTTCATAGAGACAGGGTTGGTTAAAGAATCTGGGCCAAGATTTAGGTTACAGGTAGGAAATAAGTGTACCTAACTGCCTGGTTAGAAAACAGTAGGGTCAAAGAATTCAAGAAGGTCGATAAAGTTTTTTTTTTATTTTAAAGCATAATAAATCTTATATGAATCTTAATTTCTTAGATTGTGATATTTCTTGAAGTTGCATATGTTTAGAAATATAAGATGTGACCTAGAGAAATTAATTGTTTCCTTTAGTTAACATGCCTATAAACCCAATCACTGCCATTAGATGCATGGTGTTGCTTTCATTATGGTGTGATTCTGTTAGGTTCTCCAAGTGAGTAGGAATAACTTAAGCTATAAAGTACATTTTTCCATTATCAATTTTGCTTTTTCCATAAAATGAAAAGTTTTATTTAAACAGTGTAAACCACTAATCATTTCTTAAAAGGAAGCCTTTTCCAATCCCTCAATTCTTCTACTGCCTTCCCATTCCTAAATTTCCATTTATGCCACATATAGCTTGTCTGTATATAGTTGTTTGCATGTTGTATGTGCCTCCTTAGTTAATGCACTCATTAAGAGCAGGGACGATATTTTGCCTTTTATCCTCAGTGATTATCACAGTGTATCTCACGTAATAGACATTTTATAAGTGCTTATTGCCTGACTAATTACTATTTTTTGTTTTAGAAATTTGAATACTTGATACAGAGTAATACATCAATTAGCTTTGAGACTGGGTTCATAGTAAGACAAAGAAATAGACCTATCTTAAGTATGGATTGACACTCATTAACCCTCAGTTCTTACCAAACCACTTAATTTACCTCCCAGGAGTCCCAATGGAATAATTTTCCTGAGATCAGAGCCTTATTGGGCTATTAGTGCTTTATTCATGATCTGGGTTCTAGAATAGTTTCAGTCTTGTTTGATATGAAAACTTAATATTCCACCTGCTTCAGATAGTGTTAACACGCTTTCTATCTATCTTATCAAAATGCCTTTTACTACTCTGCAGTGGTTAGGAAAGGAATTTGACCTCTCATTCATTATATTGTTCTTTGGTTCGTGTCTCTGGGCCAATGCTTGGGGTCTAAATTATTCCCTTTCTACTTACTGCTTCCACCCCCCCCCCCCAAGATTCTCTTAATCCCTTCAGAAATAGAAATCATTCTAAGATCATGGGCTGTTAGATACATTTCTTTGTTTTTAGTACCTATTCCTCTACTTTTTTCCCACCAGAAATGAAGGTTATGCTGCCAAAGTCATTCTATTCCTTCTTCCCAAATGATCTTCTCAGTTGACTATCTCTTTAGCCCTAAAGCCCATTGATATGGGAATCCCTCCTTATTAGTGAAAATGAATGCCCTGTTATCTGTGAGGGACAAGACAGAGTTGATAACAGTCCAAGAACTCCAGCCTTCTTTAGGCCTCTTTGAGATTCTTCAAGCCTCAAGTCTTCAGTTGTTTCAAGCTATGATGGCTTATATCTTCAAGAGAGAAGATGGATGAAGTCAATCATCTTTCAAGGTGCTGAAAGTAAAAGACTCTAGGACAGTAATGGGCAACCTTTTGAGCTTGGTGTGTTAAAATTCACCAAAAAAATCAAGCATAACTCATGTGGTGTGTCACTTTGAGAAAAAATCCATGATTTTGCAATATTTATAGTTTAAATAGCAAAAATGCAAATCGCAATAAATAACTGTATTTAATAAGCCAAAAACTAATCATTTAACTTACCTGCTTAGTGACTTCTTTGTTCATGTCAGTCGGTTTCTTTTGCTGGTCTTGATGTTGTTTAACTTGTGTGGGGTGCTATGAACAAGGGTGGGGGAGAGGGAATTCTTTAACTAACCTGCCTATTAGTGACTTCTTTGTTACTGAATTTCATTGACTAATGAAAATTCATTTAGCCTCTAAGTCTTCACTTGGAATGTTGGTATTTTGTACACTTCAAGCCAAAGCAAGCACTACTAACTTCATCTGTCAATCTGTTTCTTTTGTTGGTTTTGATATTATTTAATGCTGAGAATAAAGTCTTGCAAAAGTACATAGAGGAAAAAAATTGTGAATAAAGTCATTGCTATACTTTTCAGGTGTCTGGTAATCAGTTCCAGGCATTCCAAATTTCCTGTTCATTGTGGCACTCCTCTTGATTCTCCAAGTGGCATCTTTCTTGATTCTCAAGCTTTGACCTCAAGTCAACAAACACTTGAGCCCAGATGCTATCTTGAAATTCTGCAAGTTGCATCTCCAAATCATCAGTTTGCACCCACTAGAAACCATTTAATTCCAAACCACTGTAGACTACTACATACATTGTAGACTACATCATGATACTTAATTATTTCCATGGTCTGTTCTAGGCTTCTAAATTGATTAAATCTATCACTGTCAAGTAATAAGTCTAAAACATGCTGGTCATTTATATGCAAGGGTTCCATTTCATTTTGTTCAGCTGCACAGGCCTTCTCAAAATACTTTGTTACTCAAGGAAAATACTTCTAAGTTTTAGTTTCTACATCTCACTTTAAAATCTTAAGTTTACTTTCAAAAGCTTTTATGTATACAAACATAATGTCAATACTTTTGCCAAAAGCTTGTAACTTTAAATTCAGTTCATTAATATGAATAGAGAGATCTGTAAAAAACATCAGGGTGTTGACCTACTTATCATCATTGAGCTGAGGAAAGTTTTCCAGATCTTTATCCTCAAGAAATACCTTAATTTCTTCAAAGCACTCCTTGGCACATAAAGCCGCCTGATGGATAATACAATGAAAAGGCACAATCAGATGTCCAATAGCTTCTGTAAACAATTTGACAAATCCAACTTTTTTCCCCACCATGTTTGGTGCCCCATCTATTGTCACTATTGTCACAACTTTAGTGATATCAATGATTAGGTCATGGAATGTTTGTATAACAACCTTACATATTTTGCTTCCTGATGTACTGGTTGCCACTGATACTAACTTTATCAACTCTTCGCTCATTGTGAGACCATCAGAATATCAACCAATAATGGCCAACTGAGCATGTGATGTGACATCAGTAGTTTCATCAAGAGAGATAAAAAAATATTTACAATTACTTATGTCTCTCTTTAATTGATGTTGTATATTTGTGTTCAGTCTCATTATTCAGTCTTTTGTGATATTTCCATCGAGTGGTAACTCAGATATTTTCTTAATAATTGCATCTTTATTCTGCATATTGTGAAACAGAACTGGTGGTGCACATCTTAGGAGAATTTCTTTAATAAATTCTCCCTCAACGAGTGCTTTTCCATGCTGAGCTATGGAATGAGCAATGCTCAGACTTGCAGATGTTAAATTTGTAGAACCTTTTACAAGTGTAAGGATGGAATTAGATTGGCTCTTATAAAGGTATAGCTGCCTAGAAATGTATTCCTTCCTTTCATCCTCACTTTTTTCAAGAGCTGGGAATGATTAGTTTCAAAATGTCTATTTATATTACATGTTCTGCTTACTACCATTTCAGTATGCAAAATAATCTGCCATTTTTTCTATAATGCCATATGTCTCGGTCCATGTCTCTTAAAAGGGTCGACTACTGCTACTACTACTTCTTTTATTTAACTTTGTTTTTTTATTTTTTGGGTTCTCCATCAGGGAGACAGTGACAGAAGATAGAATTATAGATGGCCTGTTAGCCCTGCAGGCAATTAGGGGTTAACTAGCTTAACTGACCACAAGATAGCACATGTAACTGTCTTTTAGGAAAGGATAGGGTTAATAAGCAGAAATAGAGGTTAATAAGGATGCACAACAGTAATAGTGGTGAAATGGAGTCTGCACTATGCTGCAAGATGGCATTCCTTATATAAATTAAGATGGCTGCTGCTATTTCTAATGGGGGGAAATGGCACCCATATCACAGGCCCTTGCCTCTCCCAGCCTCCCCCTCACTTATCTCAATAATGATGATCAATTAGAAATCCAGGACACCCCAGAACAATAGATTGGATGATGGTTGTTGTGGTTATGTGGTTGCTGGCAATGGTGATCACAGGCCCCCAGAGATGCATCCCCCATGGCTTTCCACTACTCCCTGCTCTGCTGGCTGGAAGTGAGGTCAAAGGTCCCTTAAAGGTCCAGAAGTCCCAGAACTAGATGCTCTGTGCCAGAATTCTGTTGTTTTGGCCTACAGACCTTCAGCACAGTGTCTACACTACACTACAGCAAATGTTTCATCCTCAGCATATGGCCCCATACTTCTCTGTATGCAACTGCATGTGGCCATGTGTCATTGAAAATGGCTATATGTGTCAGTGCTGGCATGTGTGTCATAGGTTTGCCATCAGGGCTCTAGGAAGACAAGAGAAGCCAGAAGGCTCCATTACGTTCCTATCCTCAACTTGCTATACCAGAGATGGGGGAACTTCCCCCGGGGTGAGATCTAGGACTGACTCTCTCTTTCTCTTTCTCCCTTTCTCTCCCTCCCTCTCTCTCTCTCTCTCTCTCTCTCTCTCTCTCTCTCTCTCTCTCTCTCTCCTTTCTGCCAATAGAAAAGCCAAGTCTGGTATAGATTCTCCTGTGTGTATCTTCTTTGATTTCTGTTTTGTTACCAATTTGGACAAGTAGGTTTTGTTGACTAAGTATGTCTTCATTGTTGAACTTGTATTTGATGGGAAAGGAATGAACCTTTGATATAATGCTTGGGTTCCTCTTTCCCCTCAATAATTGAAAACGTCAGCAGAAGTTAGCTTGAACCTGATCATATCCACTAGATTAAAAATATTTAAGGGAGCAGACACATATGATTCTAGCCTGATTATCCCTCTCTGTCTCTGTATCTCTTTGTCTGTGTCTGTGTCTGTCTGTCCATCTGTCTGTCATTCTCAGGAAAGCAAGGTGGCTTCTACCCATCACCTTTTGCTTCTCCTCATAACAGTGATTAAAGTTTTTCCTTAGAAACGTTTAGGGGGAAAAGAGACTAGAAACGCTAACTGCCTCCTTTCAAATCATAAAAAGACACTCTAACCCCGCCTCTCCCTAAACACGGGAGTCTTTTTATATATGGAAGACTAATTGTATAAAAGGGTTGAAGAATTCATTTTAAAGTGAAACTAATGAGTTAGAATCAGGTTTTTTTCCTTTATATTATTTTTTCAATTAGCAAGCATTTTTTTCACTCTTCCTCTCCCTAATTGAAAAGAAAAAGAAAACTACTGTAACAAATATAAATAGTAAAACATATCCCCACATTAGCTACTATATAACTCTTTTTTCTTCTGAACATTTTCAAACATCATGTTAATATAATACATTTAAACAAAGTTACTAATTACTGTCCTCCACAACTGAGCTCTCTTCTTCTCACTAGAAATATCCAATCTAACAAAATGAGAAAATAATATTCATATTGTTAACTGGGAACAGATGAAAGCAAGCCTATCTTCGAAGTGGGCTATGTAGCTTCAAACAAGCCATCTGATTAAGAGCTGCATTTCCAATGGGATTTGAGATTTTTGAGAGCAAGCTTAATGGTTGTTTTTAGGAGTTCAATTCTCATGGAACTAGATACCTGAAACACAGGAAAAAAATGCAACAGAAAGGTGACAGAAAGGCATATATATGGGATAATAACCATATGATGAAAAAAAAAAAAAGTTTTACAAGAACTGAAGTCCTCGAAACTTCCAAGAAGCTCTCTTGTTTGGCTTGCAGAGTCACTGAAAATATTTTGATGACTATATTTTAATAAAATTGGTTTGCTTTATAAAGTTTTGTGATATCATTTATTTTATACAGTTAAAAGTCTTATTCTGAGAAACAGCCTTTAGGCTTCACTAGCCTTGCAAAGGGATACATGATACAGGAAAGATTAAGAACCCTTGCCCTAATCTAGCTTGTTTTTATAGTAAAACCTTCTCAATTAGCTTGCCTTCATGGCATCAGCTTTTTCCTTCCAGTTCTTTGGACGCAGGCTATTTATCTACTGCCTCATAGAATGTTTAGTTTAATTTTTCTTCCCAGCATCCTGTGTGCTGGGCTGGCTCTGTCCTAATTTTCAAAGCACTGATCTTAGTCTAATATTTTGCTTAGATACTTTTGCCATTAGGGCATCATAATGAAATGGAAAGAAGATTAAATTCAGGATCAGAAAACCTGAGTTTGAATATTCATTCTGCTACTTACTGCCCAAGTGACTTCAGGCAAACCACTGGGATTCAGTTTTGTCACATACCAAAAAATATTTTGGACCCTGACTGGATCAATCAGACATATAGATATGTCACACACACAAACTTCTAGTGCCTGGGCTCAGTTATTATGTCACCACTCTCTTTTTCAAGTGAGGGGACATGATAGAATATACATAAATCAAGCAGATGATCAAAAATAAATTTTTTATCTTTCCTTTGCAAGATTTTAAAATGATGCCAGTACTTTTCAAAAAGCATAGTTCTAATAATTCTACTTAGTCAATAAGGATTTACTATATGCCATGAACTATGCCGAGTTGCACATATATAGAAAAGCAAAACAACAAACCAAAAATAATCCCCCCCCCCAGCAGTCCTTGTTCCTAATGATCACACATTTTAATGGGGGACACAACATGTAAATAATTAGATCCATACCACATTGTGCTTGTATATGGATGTGTATATTCAGGGTGTATGGGTGTTCAAGAAGACTAACACCTTTGAGAGCTTGCTGAAAAAGTCTACTTATCCATCTTGGGGTCTCACTGGCAGTCAACTTGCACCTGTGGCTTCAAGAAGCTGTAGCATCCATGTAGTTGCCTTGTTTATTCATTTGATGGGAATAGCTATAGTGCTATTTAGTTAATTTCTTTTACTTTCTTCTTAATTTCTTATGTATTTTTGGTTTAATGGAAATTCTAGAAAAATTCTTATTAAAATTTTATATAATTTCACATAATTATACAATTTTTAAAATAAAGACAGGACAGGGAGATGAAGAAATTTCGTAGACTTAATTTATTTACACTGAAGCCATACCTCAATACCTCATGTGGTCCTTAAGTATATAGTGATAGATGGATAGGTAGATAATTTATTAAATGCTTACTATATGTGAAATACTGTGCTGAGTGCTAGATATAAATTCACTTAAGGCAGTTCTTACTCTCATAGTTACATGCTAATTGGAAGAAAACAAAATATAAAAGAAGCTGGAAAATTAGAGGAAGGGAGGTGAAGAGAAAGAGAAGATACCCATAGAAATATGATGGGCAAAGCTAGAAAGTGAGAAACAGAGCCAAGAGAGACATGGAGGAATAAACATGGGCATTTCCTCAAAATGGAAGAAGAGCCACCCTTCTTTAGACAGGATTCAATTTGTCAATGTCTGAAAATTAATTGAATAAAACTGAATATAATATTCCAGAGAGAGTGTTACCAGTGTAAAGTACCATTAGGATAATGGGGACTACAGAAATGTTCAGATTGGAGAACACATAGGGTGACTTCTGTCTTGAAATATTTGAAAAGTTATCACATAGAAAATGAATTAAACTTTCTGTATTTGGTCTAGTAGGGAAAATCTACAAGTATGTTTATAAATTTCAGAAAGTCAGATTTTCTCCCTTAATGTAAATAGAGAAACGTTGTTTTTTTTTAATAACTAGAATTATCCAAAAGTGAAATAAGATACTCAGTACAAAAAGGGGTCTCCCTCACTAGAGATCTTCAAATGGAAGATGGAAATTCCTTTGATGAGAAAGACTAGAGAATATTACTGTTCAGGAATGGTTATTAGATGACCTTTAGGGCCATTCCAACTCAAAGATCCTGTGATACTGTAAAATTGGGATTCTTGCTTGCCTTCCTTGCTCCTCAACACCATTACTTCAAACTAAAATTACATTAATATAACCCACATCACATTGTTGGTTCATATTAAGCTTATGGTCAGCTAAACTCCAAAAGTCTTTTTCATATGAATTAATGGAAAACCAGTTCTCCCCTATCTTGCATTTTTGTAATTTATTTCTCAATTGATTGTAAATCTTTAAATGTTATGTCATTTTATTGGCTTTGTTTCACCATTTCTACATATTAAGTTCTTTGAAAATCTTAATTCTGTCTTCTAGCACATTAGTTGTACTTTCCAGTTTTATGTGATTTGAAAATTCGATAAACAAATCTTATTTGTCTTCATTTGAGTCACTGATGATTACATTGAATAGAACAGAGCCAACATCAGTCCTTTGGTATGGCACTAGAGATCTCCCTCCACTTTGACAATAATCCATTAATCAAAACTCTTTGGGTATAGTTGTTGAACAAGCTATGACTAAGTGTACTGTTATCCTCACCACATTTTTTAATCTTGTCTACCAAGATGTCATAGGGGACTTTGTCAAATGCTTTTTTGAAATCAAGACACAATGTATTCCAGGCATGCCTCAATCAAGCAGAGGCTATTTTACTTGTATCTTTGTTCACCCAGCACTTAGTGCATGGTTTGCACAGGTATTTAAAAATGTTGAATTAAACAAAGTAAAAAGTAGAAATAAAGTCACAAATAATGAGTAACTTGTGTCATCTTCATTAGAATGTAAACATCTTGTGAGTATTCTTTCATTCTTTGTATTTGTCTCACCAGAGTCCTAGCACAGTGATTGGCCCAAAGTAGATCTTAACAAATGCTTGTTAATTGATAATAATATATGGCAGTTATATGAGATATTGTTTTTACTTCCCCCAAAGTATTTCAGAATTGTAATGTTTTTACAAATGTTGTTGCAGATCAACTAATGTAAAAGATGCAAGAAAAGAGTCCCCAAATCAAGAAATTCTGCAGATAACGATAAGAAATTTTAATAATAGTACTTATCAAGATTATGTAGATGTCACTGGTAAGAGGAGATTCACAATGGAAAGAAATAAATAAGCACAAAGTAAAGTGAAAAATAAAAGTGTTAAATGTGTGTTGTAATTAAGTATTTTTATACTTTATATTTGTTCTTTGAATATACAGTGCTCATTAAAATTCAGCATCAATTTTTTCTCGCCTCCCCCCAAACAATATTCAATTGAAATTTATGGATTATTCAAGAAGAGAAAGATAATGGCTATCTATTTTGGAATACTCATCTTCATTCTAAACATTCCATCTGTCTAACTATATTTACACTGTGTAAGACACCTGTTTTTATTTCCATGGGACCAATCCAGCTCAAAAGTCACAGCTGGTGGCAGTCTGAATGGATGCTGGATACTAGTTCTTTAGGAAGGACAGATGGCTTTCAAAAACACCTTCTGAGTTTTCTTATTCATTTTCTTCAAAGAGTTTGGACAGGCATGCATGAGTGACATATAGGCACAAACCCAACTTATACTATATGAATTAAGATGGGTTTGTTGTAGTTGATGTTTGAGATGAATGAGTTAAAGAAAGGTAAAATCAGTGGTAGGTAGTATGGCAGTGATATAGTTGTAGCACAATGAGATCTGGATTTGAAGTTACAGGACATGAATTCAAATCCCTATTTGGAGATTTCCTAGCTGTGTGACACTGGGCAAGTCACTTAATATTTTAGAATTTCATTCTCCTTAAATGTAGAATAGAGATATTGGATTCAGTGGAGGGAAGGGTTACTTTCAGCTTTAAATAAAAATTCCTATGATGCAAAGACATTAGATCTGAAGAATACAAGTGACATGAAAGGGCCTATTATGGGCAAGAAAATGTACATAACATTCTTCTCCATGGTTATGTTGTCTTTCTTCTCAAAGAATTTTTATTGTTCCTTGAAAGCAAGGATTATTCATTTTTGGTTTTGTGTCCTTAATACAATAATGTATTAAGTAGATGTTTAACAAAGATCGATTGATTCATTCACCACTCCTTATCTAAGCCTAAAGAATATGGTCTTTCTTCTTGTTATTATCTTCTGACCATTGACCCTATCTTATTCTCTCATTCCATTTAACTTTCTTCAGAGCTCACCTTCATTTCTACCATATTGGACTCCAGGTCAATTATTTTGGTGATACTTCCTCAATCATCCTAAATATCACTTCAAAGAAAAGTTTTGTTAGTTTGTTGTAGAAATGTATATTTGATGTGTTTACTGCTTGGCAGATCTGGGAATTTGCCATTGACTTTGATATATAAAGAATCTAAGAAGAAAACTTAAATTTTTTAGCCAGATATGTATTTTAACACAGCCACTGTCTACAGGCAGGATATTGGCAACTTGACTTGCTCTATATATTTTACTCTCTCCTCTAGGTTATAAAGTGGGGAGGATGAGGGAAAATATATTAAATTAGCAAGGGAACTATCACTTTATTATGCATTTTGCAACCATTAAAGAAAAGTCTTGTATGCCTTTAGAGGGGGTTGCTTTTCTCCCTAATAACGTTGAAGAGCCCTACTTTAAAATCTTTCTTGTCTAAGTGAGGAGAAAAGAATGACTCTTTTTAAACTCTAAAAGGAACTGGAGAGCCAGTAGTAATTATAATGTGATCTTCCCTACCTGCCTCAGGTTCCTGTTCCCCTTACTTCAATGTATGTGGCTTTTACAAATTGAACCAAGTGCCTTTGTATCTGATATGCAATTGTTTTGTGCTGTTACCCCAGGTTGTTTCTTTACAAATTTCTTTCTCAAATTAAATGCACTCAAAATTAAACATGAGTTCAAGTTCCTGTTTGACATCATCTTGGTCCAAATAAAACCTACTTGTTTCTTCTCTTTACTTGCCTATTTCTGAGAATGGCACAGATATTCTCCATTTATACTTAAAAATTCTTGATATCATTTTAAAATCCTCCTTTCCCTTTCCCCCACATATTCAATCTGTTGGTAGACTCATCTTTTCAACTCCTATTTTCTTCTGTCATGTCCTTGTTATCTGTCATATGGACTATTAGAATGACTCCTTAACATTTCTAATCTCTCCAATTTCCAATTTACCCCTCACAACATCCCCAAAACCATTACCTGATCAAGTTTCCTTATTGTGCATATCTCTAATCATTCAACTATTCAAAAATAATTCATAGTTTTCCATTGCCTGTACAAATGTCTTAAATTGGCATTCGAGATTTTAATGTGACTCTATCCGTTCCAGCCTTCACCCACATTCATTCCTCTTTTTAATATGATATATACTTTAGCCAAACTAGAAAATTCATCTTTCCTGTGATTTTCCACTATGTCATCCATTGTTAACATTTGCTATGACTGGAATACCCACCCTGGCATCTTTTACCTTTAAAAAATCTTAGTAATCTTTAAAAAAAACATAGATTTTCAGTTCCAAATTCTTTTCTACTCTGCATGCTTTCTACCCATTGAGAAGGCAATAAATATAATAACCATCATACAAATGAAGGAATGCTAAACGTATTTATGCATGAGCCACATTCAGAAAAAAAAAGACAAAGAAAAAATATGCTTCATATCTGCACCTGAGCCCATTAGTTCTCTACCTGGAGATGGATAATATTTTTCACCATGAGTTGTTTGGAATTATGGCAATTAATTGTATTGATAAGAGTTTATGAAGTCTTTTGCAGTTTATTATCTTTATAGTATTGATGTTATTGTATAAATTGTTTTCCTTATTCTGCTCCCTTTGCTCTGTATCAGAATATACAAGTCTTCTCAACTTAATCTTTTCAGGCTTTCAAGAATCGACTCAAATGTTATGTCCATGAATGATATTTCACTTATTATTTAAGGAAAACAAGAAATACTCTTTCATGGGTTAATTAGTAATCTTAACTTACAATTATTATAAATAAAAGAAAGGGCTATGAAGACAAATTCAATTTATGACAATGGCTCTTGAAGAGTATGAACATCTAAGTTCTAAAGAGAAGTTGATAAAATCTTTCAAAACAGGCAACCTATATTTTGTGAGACTCCAATATCAAATTATTATCAGAAAATGGTGAAAATTCTATTGGAACATATGATTTGTTATAAAGAATTGAAAGAGGTCAAAGACTTGCAGACCGTATAGATGTCTGTCACATCTACATCATGGATATTTGAGAAAAGTACTTAAGGCAATGAATAAAGTGGAAAATATTTAAAATCATTGAATATGATTCTGACAATGTCTTAAAGTAGAAGTATAGAATTTGCACATAGTAATTGCTCAAAATTTTTTTGTTGAAATAAAGGTCTTTTAGAATTGTTAGTATGCTAGTATCTCATTCCTTTCACTGGAGCAATAAGGAACTATGGTTCTAAGACAGCTGCATGTATTTTCAAAGCACAATGTTTAGCTATTTAAAAAAATATATATAAGAGAAAACTCTTTAAGTAGAAGAGAGTGAAAGTTATGTTAAAAAGATTATGATATAAAAATAACATACAATTTTTAATTAAAATAACTGCCTATTGTACAAAAAATCAAGCCATTCCCCAATCAATAAATGGGAAAGGGATATGAATAGGCAATTTTCAGATAAAGAAATTAAAACTATCAATAAGCACATGAAAAAGTGTTCTAAATCTCTTATAGAGAAATGCAAATCAAAACAACTCTGAGGTATCACCTCACACCTAGCAGATTGGCTAAAATGACAGGAGGGGAGAGTAATGAATGATGGAGGGTATGTGGCAAAATTGGGACATTAATGCATTGCTGGTGGAGTTGTGAATTGATCCAACCATTCTGGATGGCAATTTGGAACTACGCCCAAAGGGCTTTAAAAGACTATCTGCCTTTTGATCCAGCCATAGCACTGCTTGGTTTATACCCCAAAGAGATAATAAGGAAAAAGACTTGCACAAAAATATTTATAGCTACGCTCTTTGTGGTGGCAAAAAATTGGAAAATGAGAAGATGTCCTTCAATTGGGGAATGGCTGAACAAATTGTGGTATCTGTTGGTTATAGAATATTATTGTGGGGGCAGCTGGGTAGCTCAGTGGAGTGAGAGTCAGGCCTAGAGACAGGAGGTCCTAGGTTCAAACCCGGCCTCAGCCACTTCCCAGCTGTGTGACCCTGGGCAAGTCACTTGACCCCCATTGCCCACCCTTACCAATCTTCCACCTATGAGACAATACACCGAAGTACAAGGGTTTAAAAAAAAAAAAAAAGAACAAATGTCAAAATGAACACCAAGTTAAAAGATACAAATATGAGACATCACAATTGGACCAGTTCTGAAACAATTTGTTTAAATAAACTATGAACACCTCAATCCTTGAAAAAAGTAAAATGACTACATAATTATGAAAAAATTTTAATTTATAATTAATTTTTAACATTAAAAAATTTAGTTCCAAATTCTTCCCCTCTCTCCCAACTCCTTCCCCCACCCTTCACTGAGAAGGCAAGCAATAAATATAAATTATACATTTGAAATCATTCAAAATATATTTCCATATTATCTATATCACAAAATAGCAAGAAAAATAACATGGGGAAAGCATACTTCTATTAGCATTCAGAGTCCATCATCTCTCTGGAAGTAGATATTTTTTTCATTTAAAAAAAATCCTTACATTCTGTCTTAGAACCAATACTTTTAGTACTGGCAGAAGAGTGATAAAGGTTAGGCTATTAAGTTAAGGGACTTGCCCAGGGTCACAAAGCTAATGTCTTGAGGTCAAATTAGAACCCAGGACTTCCCATCTCTAGGTCTGGCTCTCTATCCACTGAGCAAACTAGCTGTCCTGATAGCATTTTTTATCATGATTGCATTGGAATTGTCTTGGATCATTGTAGCTAAATATTTTAGAATTGATTATAACTATTATATTATCAAAATAATCATCATATTACCAAAATTGATGTTAATGATCTCCCATGTTTGTCTCACTTTATTTTGCATCAGTTCATGTAGGTCTTGTCATGTTTTTCTGAAACCATCCCCTTGTCGTTTCTTATAGCACAATACTATTCCATTTATAGTCATATACCACAACTTGTTTGGTCATTCCCCAATTGATGGACATCCCCTCTGTTTCCAGCTATTTGCCATCAAAGAAAGAGTTGCTGTATTTTCCTACTTTTCCTTTATCTCTTTGATGTACAGATCTAGTAGTAGACAATACCTAGGATATTACTGAGTCAAATTGTATGAAGTTTTATAGCCATTTGGGCAAGAGTTCCAGACTGTGAAGAGCATAAAATTATAATTTGAAGATATCTAAATATTATCTAAAGAAATATGTTCATTAGGGACTATAGGGAGCCACTGAAGGTTTTTGAGATCTTTCCAAGTATCAGAGGAGAAATCAACGTATTATACTGTTCTTTGCTCACAAGGACTTGACAAATTAATATAACTAATTATTTCCAAAAACTAATAACATTTCCTCTAATTCTACAACTTATCTAAAATTTTCTGGTTTTTTGATAGCACTAACATTTTCCCAATCAACTGGGCAAGAAACCACTCCCTTTGACTCTTTTTGTTAGTTCCTGGCAACTTTATTTTCAATTTATCTCTTAAACAGTTTCTTCTCTTTCCAAGTATTGCCATCTTCCTCCTTATTTCCCTCTTTAATGATTGTTACCAACCACTGAATTTATTTTCCCTACTTCCATTCTCTCCTATTGCTAATCCATTCTTCAAACAGCTGCCAAAATAATTTTTCTAAAGCATAGGTCCAACCATGTAATTCTCCTATTAAAATGCTCCATGGGCTTCCATTGCCTACAGGATAAAAATGCAAACTCCTTATTCTAACATTTAAAGCTCACCTGCAACCTTTCCTGTCTTATTTCACATGCTTTCCCTTTATAAACTCTAGATTCTGCCAAACTAGACTACTACCTGTTTCCCAATCTCATGCTGCCCCCTCCTGCCTCCATGCATTTAAACAGTCTATTTATTAGTCCATTTCCAATTGTTCAGAATTTCTTCCTTCCTCCCTTCCTTGCCTCCCTTCTCACTGTCTTTGTCTGTCTATCTGTAGTCTGTCTCTCCTTTAAGCTATGGAATATAAACTGAAGCCATTGCCATTTCGCCCCTTAAAAATAAGTTTGCTAGCTTAAAAAATTAGTACCCCAAGTTACCATGAACCCACAGGTAAGTATTCTCCTAGGCTTTAAGCACCACATTATATTTATTAATATATACTTTACATACAGATTTAAATTATTGAGTTATTATTGTTATTATTAAATGTGTCCTTTCACTGGATCCTTCTCTGGCATATGTCAGAATAAGTGAACTCTGAGGGCCTTTCTAAGCCTAATATTCTACATTAGGAGTATATAAATGAAATAGTTGGTAAACATTTTATGGAATTATTCCATTTGGAAAAAAAATTTTTTTGTGAGAATTTCTGAAATCTATTAGTAATAACTTGTTAAAGAAATTCCCAGTCAAAAAGAGAAACTTCCTTTAAAAAAAATTTTGGTGGGGGGGTGGGTCTCTCAGTCACAGCAGAAGGGACACTTGCAGGGCAAAACCTACTCAGTCCAGTCTCAACAGCATAAAAATGTAATTGAAAAAGGTTTAGAAAATAAAAATACAGTATAAATAATGTATTCTGTGGTTTTCTAAGTCAACATGGGCATTCAGGGATATGTTTGTATTTGAATTTGATATCACTGAGATAGTACTATATATTTATAGATGAATTCAAATATATACCTACATTTTATATTTAGGATCTCTTTCTACACTAGTTTTGTTTCTACTCTTTGGAAACCTTTTGAAGGACTTCCAAAGAATTATTCTTTTCTTGCTTTTTACAATTTAACTATGTATTTTAACCATATTACTTTTATGAAACTAAGCATTAGTATCCTACTGAATTTTTTTTTGAAGGATAAGACCTTGAAAGGTTATTTCATTTACCCCACCCTCAGATTTTAACTTTAGCTTATTGCTGGTTCATATAGAGATACCCAGGTTAGCTGCATGGCTCAGGCTTGGTAGACTGAAAGTAGGCCTGGAGACAGGAGGTTCTGAGTTCAAATTTGCCCTCAGACACTTTCTAGCTATATGACCCTAGGCAAATGACTTAATCCCACTTGTCTAACCCTTACCACTCTTCTGGCTTGGAATCAGTATATAGTATTGATATTAAAATAAAAGGTAAGGGGGGGGGGGAGAAAAAGATGGAGGGAGGGAAGGAGAGAGAAAAAGAGAGAGGAGAGAGAAAAAGAGAGAGGAGAGAGAGAGAGAGATATTGAGAACACTCAGGTAGAATATACCAAATTCACTTCTCATTTTTCTTTAATTTATATGGTTAAAATAAAAGAAGGAATTCATCAAATCCTCTCCACCCTCTTATCAATTTCAAAGTGATCAGCTGTGGAAGGCTCTCTTTCCATAAAATTCATAGCAGTTTAAGTCACAGAAACAAACCTGTTCTTTATTCAGGAACAAAAAGAGAATACACATGGGCCTACATCAAATTGCTATGCAAATGAGACTCATTGATTTCAAATACTGTGGGTCAGAAGGAGGCCTGCCTAGCTATGTGGGTCTTTCATTGTGTTCTGATATTGTTGTTTGTTTTAAAGAGAGTCCTGAATAAAATAGCAGAACTTCAAGGAAACCTCCTTTTGCAAGATTACTACAACAGACAACCTATGCCTTTGCCCAAATTATGCATTTGCAAAAATATATTTTGTGTGGAGAACGTGTTTTTTTTTCCCCATGAGGACTGCAACAATGAAAAAATAATTTAGTTATGTTAATTTTGAAAACAGAAGGAGCATATTCATAAAGATCTTACAGATTATAAATTTAAGCATTCATTATCTACCAGATGTAAAGATGAACACAAAAAGATTTTGATGATTCAAACTCATATCAAATCCTGGTAGAATCTATCAGTATACTATGGAGCATGGAAGAGACCATTTAGAATATAGTGTGCTAAAAGTCATAAGCAGATGGTTATTCATCATGATGATTTAAAATGAAAATTCCAGGTATCAGATATAATACTTGAAATACATATTCTTGGTTTTAGCTTCTAAATAAGAATTGCCAGACTTTGAAGAGACATTACACTAAGAGGAACCTAGTTTTAACTATAGATATATAAAGCAGTTTTCCTGCTCTTCATCCATTTTGTGCATCTAAAAGTTCATACAGAGATACTTTGTTTTATATTGTAGTACTTCCTACATTCCGATCCCCCTAGCAGTGCACTCAAGGAAAGAAAGAACTGTTGCTTATAAATAGCAGCAAAACAAGCAAACAAAAAATGAAGCAACTGGAATCAATAATTTCATTTGAGGCAAAACTTTCCATTTAGGGACAAGGGGCTATCCTAATCTTCTGTGACTAAAGTTTACTCTATTCAATTCAATTAAACAAATATTTATTAAATGCCTACTATGTGAAGGGTTTGGTTTTACAAAGATAGAACAAAATGGGTTGTCTTCAATGAATTACCTTCTGCTGAGATCCAGAAAATGAGCAAGTTCCTCAAGGACAAGACTTTTTCATTCTTCTGTTTATATCCCCAATGTTCAGCACAATGGCTTCCACATAATGGATTTAATATTTATTGGATTGAAAGTTGTTCACAAGCAAATAAACATAAAGTAATTGGAGGAAAAAAGAACTATAACTTAGTAGAAGAGCATTGAAAGTAAGATCTTGATTAAAATATCAGTTCTGCTGCTCAAAACCTACAGAACCTTGAACAAATCATTTAATCTCATTGTCCCTCAATTTCTTTATCAGTAAAATGAGGAATTCAGACTAAATAGTCAAGTTCTATTTCAGCTCTACACCTCTATTCCTAAGAACCAGAATTAAAGAGGAGCTCAATGGAGAAATGATTCAATTCATGTAGGAAGTTAAGGATTCATAAAAGTATAGGGAATACATTTTGAGCATACAAGACTAATTGTACAAATACACGGAGGCAAATAATGGAATGCTGAACACAAGGAACAGCTAAATAGAGTGCATGAAAGGTGTGATATGTATAAAGTTGTGAAGGAAAATTGTGGTACATTTGTGGAGGATCTTCTAAGCCAGGCTCACCCCTCAGCCCAGCAAAAGCCAGTCACTGAAAATTTTTAGTCAGAGGAGGGACAGTATTGTGGATAAATTCAAAGCATTTTTCAAGGTCTCCCGGCAGTATCGGAAAGATGTGAGCAATAGCCCCATAGAGAATACACAGTGCAGTGGCAAAGGTCTTAAAATATTTTATTAGAAATATCACTTACCTGAAATATTCACCTCAGGTCTGGCCTATTTTTAATAGGTCTAGAAATTGCTTAATGCAGCAGGACAGTTTTTAAACTGAATTTAGAGTTGGAAGACAGGTACAAATCTCAAGTCTGCTCATTTGTTTATCTGCAAGTACGATGATTGAAAATCTCTTGGATTTAGTCTTTTTGTGTAAAAATGAGAGCTGAACTAGTTATTCTCTAAGGTTCCTTCAAGCTTTCTCTTGATGATGCCTTTTATCAGGAACAGAAAAGATATACTGAATATTCCAAACTGGAAAAGATCTGGTCTTACTTATTTCTTGATTGAAATCTAGTCTTTGCCTTCATCATGACTTCTAGTCACTTTATCCCTCTGCTTTCCCCAATAAATCAGTCCTGCTCTAACCTCCCTCCAATTTCTTGAACCTACATTTATTCAATTCAGTTTTGTTCTCTGCTTTCTAATATCTTGCCCATTTGCCACCTATCCCCTTCAAAATCTCTACAATTTGATTTTCTGCCCCGCCTCCCACTCTTGCTCTGGTATGTAAGAAATAAAATGGATAGATTTAAAAACATTATGGTTTTAAAGGATTTATTGGTATCCATTAGAAAAATAAAGCCATGTGCCTCTTAAGAGTCAGTTTGAAAGTTGCACCCTGTTGCCTCCTCCTCCCATCCTGGCTCCTGCTCCCAAGGTGGAAAAGAGGCAGCACCAACCCAGGCCCTCACTATTTATCCTTCTGCTTCCATTACATAACGGTCTTACATCACCACATAAGACTGAAAGCCAGTTAGATCATGTGAAATGTAGTTTGAAAGAGCCCTAAATGTCCACAGGAAGTTTAGATCAGGGACCTCAAAATTAGTTCAAGAACCCCCAAATTTCCAATATCACAGGTGACAGTGAATGCTGCCAAAGTCACAGAACCATACTGGCTTGGTACTACAAATTTCTCCTTCACTCTTTCCTAATTGCCATTTTTATCAAATTGCTCCCAACACTGGTTATGAATCATCTTTTCTATAAAGTCATATGTAACCCTTTTCCTCTTTCTTTGTATCATGTGGGTCAAGAAAAATTGAAGACATGCTCTTTATTCTTCCCAATTCTGCACTTAAATTCATTTAATATATTCCCCTATTTTTTTCTCCTTTGTATTTATATTGAAGAGGTTACCCTTTTTGCCAAGTTCATGACGTTTATTTATTCTCTTGATTCCCTTCCCTCCCTCTCATTTCAGAGCTGCCCTTTGGTTACCAGGGCTAGGCCCCAACGACAGTCTCTTTCACTATTCACTAGGATCCCTTCTTTTTACAACCAGATTTCCAGACTGTCCCCATGCTTAAAGTCACTTGATCTCATCAACCGTTTAAGGTTGTCATATCTTTCCTTTTTTTTGACAAATTTTTAGAAAGAGCCACACTGAACATAGTATGTATTTACTGTTAATTGAATGGGAATGTGTCCTATTCACAGATAATTAAATACGATGAGAGAACTGCAAAATAGTGTAGTTGAAAACACATTGAATAAGGAATTAAAAACCTATAAGAGTTTCAGTTGTTTGGTCAAATTAGAAACCCTCAAATGGTTAAGAAGTGAATGGAGGAGGAGGAGGAAACAGAAACAAGGAATATAGATAAGATTTTTTTTTTTCTGAATGAAATGTTTTCTTTTAAGTTATATCCATTTTTTTGTGAGCCCATTTGGTTTTCATGGCAAAGATATTGGAGTAGTTTGCCTTTTCATTTTCTAGCTCATTTTACAGAGGAAGAAACTAAGGCAAAATACGGTTAAGTGTTAAGGATCACACAGCTAGTAAGTGTCTGAGGCCAGGTTTGAACTTAGGAAGATGAGTTTTCCTGACTCCAGACCTGACACTTTATCCACTGTGCCACTTAGATGCTTTCTGGATGATATGCCCAAGGTCAAATAGGCACAAAAAGCAGTGTTACTTGGAAAGACTTCAAGTAGAGCATAGAGATAGCTATGTCTGTCATTCAAAGACAAGTTTAGATGAACCTGGGGAGGTTAATCTCTGGAATGTTAGTCACCACAAGTAACAAGTAATTTAAACCATGGAAAGTTATGAAGATTGCCCAGAGGTGCTCTGATCTATATTGGTGAAGGAAGTGACTAAATCAATGAAATCATCTGTTTTTAAAGTTTTAAACCATAAAATGAAAGCTAAAGAAGTATAGTTGGGGAAAGCTGGGTGGCTAGTGAATTGAGAACCAGGCCTAGAGACAGGAGGTCCTATGTTCAAATCTGGCCTCAGACACTTCCCAACTGTATGACCCTGGGCAAGTCACTTGACCCCCATTGCCTACCCATACCACTCTTCTGCCTTGGAGCCAATACACAGTAAGGAAGAGAAGGAGGAGAAGGAGGAGAAGGAAGACAGAGAGGAGGGGAGGGAAGGAGGAGGGAAGGGGAGGAGGAGGGAGGTGGAGAAAGAGAAAGAAGTATAGTTGATCTAGCCAGCATATCTAGGATCAAATCTCACCTCTGACCCATAATGGCAATATGACTTTGGTTAAGTCACATTCTTAATGCCCCCACACAACTTAAGACTATACATTGCAGAAAAGTTGCTGATCTGGATTGGTAATAAGGAATTTTTTTCACTCTATTCATACCAATGAAATCAGGACCAGACCAAATGATGAAGACTAGATATTACTGTTTGATCATAATTTTCACAAGCATAGAGTACAAAAAATTTACTTAGAATTTTAGTGATTTTTATTGGTTCAATTATTGAAAGTAATTTTTGAAATAAAATGTTGGCAAAGTACATTCTAAAGGTTATTTGTTCATAGGTGATTATGACACACTGAAAGGTCAAACTATAAGGCCAGTTTAGAGAGAGAAATTAAAAACTCCTGCTCTAAGACTACAAACTAGCCAATAATATGTATTGGTAGTGTAATAATATGCATCAGCAAAGGGAGTTTCTTTACTGAAAGTTCCCTACAGCAATAATTTCACAGGTAAGGACTATCAAAACAAATAAGATTTCAGTTTTGTTTTTCTCTATATTAAGAATTAAATTAGGAGTCATGAGGTCATGAGGCCTAGGGTTAAGTTCTAGCTCTACAATAAGATATCAGGTTCAGTTGGATATAAAATAATTAGATTACCTTCAATTTACCTTCTCATTTGATTTCAAATTATTCTCATGATCTTTTGAAGATTCTTATGATCTTTTCAAATCTATGTATATTTAAATTATTGAATGCATTTCTTCTTCCTTTTGAGGACTACTTAACTTTAAAACCAATTCAATTTTCTTTATGAAAATGGCAAGTTACCATGGTTACAGAGTGAAGAATGTTACTGAAAAGCAACAAAAGACAAACTAATGACATTTTAAAAGCCAGTTTTGAAGATATTGGGAAATTGCTACAACAGAGGACCAGGAACCTACCAAAATTCCAATGATAGTAAATCATAATATAAACATCCAAGTGTCTAGGTCAGAAGTAATTGATGTCTATTTAGATTTGCTATGCCTGTCCCAAATCATTTTGTGTTTCAAATCTAACTAAATGAACAAGATTTAATAAAAGATGAATGTTGCACATCTACATATAGCTGAGAATATTCATGAATGCAATGAGAAATAACATCATGCCTATTACATACCTCATATGAGAATTAGGTGTGGTATCTCAGGACAATATCATTGTATGTAATTTTAATGTTTTATGGTATATTCTTCCCCTTCATGAAAAAATAGATGTAAACTGACATGGTTCTTCATATTAAAATGCCCACTAATGAATGCATCAATTTCTTTTCGAGGAAAAGCAATGACTACCAGAATGATTAAAATTTAAACTTCTTCAATCATCTTTAATAACAGGATAAAAAAAAAATCTCACACAGGGGGCAACTGGGTAGCTCAGTGGATTGAGAGTCAGGCCTAGAGACGGGAGGTCCTAGGTTCAAATCTGTCCTCAGACACTTCCCAGCCGTGTGACCCTGGGCAAGTCATTTGACCCCCCTTGCCCACCCTTGCCACTCTTCCACCTATGAGCCAATACACAGAAGTTAAGGATTTAAAAAAAAAAACACCTCACACAGTTCCAAACACATATGGCTTTAATTAAATTACAACTGAAGCAGGAAAATTTTCAGAAAATATAGGCAAAGCTAGACCAATTTTATGTGCTTGCTTAATGGAATGATGGGTGCATTATTTGAAGTCTAAAAGTAGTGTTATTTCAGTATTTTAGAAGCCATAAAATTGATTTAAAGAGGAAGTTCAAATGGTATGAAAATATATGCATGAAATTAAATACATGCAATTCAGTTGTTTTGCTTCCTACTGTCTTCTTGTAATTAAGAGTTCATGCTTGACAAAATATCATAAAACCAGATTTTAAAAACTATACAAGTGAATTCATATAAACCAGAGCAAAAATATTTGCTACCAAATTCCTTGGCATTGTTAAATGGTTCAATATTAGAAAACTATGATTTTATCAGTAGAAATTACTTTAAAGAAGCATTATTACTTCCTTTGCTACCACATCCTAAGGACCATGGAGACTTTTCCATGACTTGCAGCTGAAACCATCTACGGATGTTGTCACCCTCATTAAAATGTGATGTCCTTGAGAGCAGAGACTGTCAATTTGCATCCCCAGTGTGTAGCCTGGTGCTCTTCCCCTAGTAAGTGCTTAATAAATGCTTGATATGAAAACCTAGTCAAATAAAATGTGTGTTTTCAGAACAATTGAATGAACAGTTCAGAGTTGACTCATGCTTAGTAGGCTAAATAAGAACTATCTAATTCATTGTTCTTAGTGGTACTATAATAATTTCGAGCTCCTAAGGAATGGAAATGCCTGATATTTGTCCCTTTGGCTGAACAATAGAATTGTAGGCAGATCACTTGAACTGTAGGCTGATAGGATTTCTATATTCTAAAAATCTATGACAACTGAAATAGCCACTGTGTAGAATCCCTGAAACATATCAATTGAGCCTATGAAGCTTTGGGAACCTCCAGAATTGTTTTGGAATTTGGAACAAGAAAAGATTAAGAGATTTGTCTTCAAAGGATTCTCTCCATGAACTCTTTTCTGGCTTTGTCTCCATGGTTGGATGACATGATTTTAAAGCAGTAGCAGTCAATGGCAATTATTATGAGTTTCATAATCTACTACAAAAGGTCCTTATTTTAAAAAATCTATATGTTTTAGCTGACTCCTTAAACCTTGCTTCTGTTTTTTTTGTCATCTCTGGCTCTTAACATTTGAGCCTGTAAGTGCTAGTGCTGAGACTATGAAAGCCAAGGAAGTTGGATGTAGAGAATTTAGATATTTTCCTCCATCAGAAATAATTTCAGTTGAGAAACAATGGAAAGGATATTTATGGATAAAAAAAAAAGGCACAAGTCAGTTGTAGGGTCATCTCTAGAATTTCAATTAGTTTCCTTTCCCTTTACGCTCTTACTTGAACCTATATCTTAACCTAAAGTTAACTCAACAGTATATCAGAAATTAAATGAATCCTTAAAAATCTTCCCCTTGGCTTTATAAGCACTCTAAGAAATTATAGGTTTCAGTTCCTCTGCCAAACTCTTATAGTGAGCTCCTGAGATTATCTCCTGAAAGGACCAGTTCATTCTGAAAGATTCAGCGGTGTAGCACCATAGTTATGAGAACAGATAGAAAGAGAACACTACTGAAGAAACAGTACAATCCACAAGACAGTAATGAGTATTGTGTTACTACAATTTCCTCAGTGAAGCTAAAATAGCACCTCCTCATTTTTAACAACCTAATGACTATTCCAGAATAAAAAACATAAGATCAAAGCTTTTGAGCTGTACGGGATCTTAGAAATTTTCAAGCCCAGTTTTACTGATGAGGAAACTGAGGTTCAGAGAAAATAAGTGACATGCCTAGTATCACAAGTTAATAAGAATCTGAATTGGGATTCAAATCATGCCCCTTAAAATGTAATAAGTATTCATTTTTATAAAACGCTAGTATTCTTTAAAAATGCCTATTATCTGAGGGTACTTTTATTGACACAAGTTTTAATTTTAAAAACAACATTTTACTCTCTTTTCTGTTGACAAAGAAAACTTTGACAGATGACAATTTTTCATGCTCGATTAGAACCTGTGCCCAAAGTCCTTTAAGTTTTGGTTTGCATAATAAACTTTAAGCATTCTATTCAAACCAATTTTCTTTTAGTAAAAACTTGGTAGCATCATCAAATCCATTTTGAAACAGTATTTTCATTTTCCTCTGGCTTGGTGGGAAAAGAGCTTGATTTAGTCTTACCAGATTGGCCCTAGACAACTACAATGAAAAGAAACAAATTTTAATAATGAGACATAAGTGACATTGAAGGCAGATATAAATTTGTCAGCCTAAACTTGCTTATTACAGATTTATTTGATAACAAAAATACATAACCCATAATAAAAATATAACCCCACCTAATTAATATTTTACATTTTTTACTCATAAGGATTTTATTTTATCTAATGTACTTTATATACTTTATTATTGCAATCATTTTAAACAAAGGACTACATTCAAAATTGAATTTGAAACTGGTCTCAAAAATGGGGAAAAGAAATTATAAATTAAAGGATAATATCTTCATTTGCATAATGTTCAAAATGCCTAAATAAAGAGTATCCAGTACTTTTTATTCTGATTGTTAAAAAGTATATATTTTGAAGGAATATCTAAATTATTTATCTAACATATGCAAAATATAAACATTCTCTCAAGTTAAAAATGGATAGGGAAATAGTTAAATTCAGTGCACACTCCTGGAAGAATTAATCTTTCAAATTCTCTGAATAAGTCTAAAAAAATGCTTACCATGATATCTTGATTTGCCATATTAATGTATAGATCCAGCTGTCCTTTGTCTTCTGGGCAGATATCTAATCGACCACTGAAAGGTGAAACAGTCACTGTTCGCCCTATAGGCAGGATAGGAAGGCCATTGGTAAGCCCTCCATCAACCCATTTCTATTAAAAGAAGTATCTATTTCAGTTGCATAGCAACTTCACATCACATAATACAAAACACAATGACTTCTTAAAAAGAAATTTCTATCCAAATAAATACAGTCTTGGAAATAATTTATAATTTCTGGTTATAAGAATTAATTTTTTGTGATATGTTTCAGAACAATTTTCAAAAAAAAATTCCTATACAAACATTACTTCTGCACCATAATAAAAAATTTTAGAAGCAGTTAGGATTTAGGGATAGGAATAGAGAATGGACCTATGTTTTCAGTGACATAGATAGGAACTCCAAATATAGAGTTAGAATATGAAACCAGATCTTCTTTCTGAGATGAGCTCTCAAAAATATGCTACCGTGACTCTTAAATTAGGAAATATATCATAAAATTCCAAAGGTTTTGATTTTATTATCCTCTATAATAGCTGCCTAAATTTTGACTTAACATTATATTGTTACAAGAGGAGAGGTTAAAGCATGTGAGTTTGGTCTGTAGGAGAGAGTGCAGGAGGATAAAGATTCTAGAATGGAAAAGCCCACTTTTCAAACAGTTAACTGAGATTTTGAGCTGGCGGTCTCTCTAGAGATTTCTGGAGGGGTTGGCTACTTTTCCTCAGTGGTTATTTCTACCTTGATTCCCCATCCTACCTGTTGCCTTGCTGGAGCTTTGTTGTTGTCGGCTGTGTTCCTTGTGATCCTAAGCATCTGACAATCTGATTGTAAGATCAGGTCTGGTTCCTTTTGAATCCAGAACCTCTCTCTGGGCCCTGTCAAACTGCCATAGACCACTATCTCAATACCATCAAAAGGGGTGGGGATTAGCACAGTTTTAGGTTGAGCAGGGACTGGGATTTTCTTTAGATCAGATAAATTAGGATTAGTGTAGGCTACACCCTTTGAAGACTTCCAGTGACAGAACAACATTAGATCTAGGGGATAGTTAGTGATATTAGCATTAGGGCCATCCAAATTCCTTCTAATCTTTCCCTTTTAATTAAATTACCTTTTATTTACTGTTTGAGTGGTCTGTGTGTGTTATCTCAGGACAGGCTCTGGTGGGACTGGGTTCTGTTGGCCTTCCCAAAACACAATTAATCTTCTGATACTGGCCCAATCCTAACCATGTGGTCCCATCCCCTATACCACCCTCTTACAATAAAGACTTTGTGGGGGACTTAGTATCATTTTATTCAAGTTAAATGATAGCATTAGCTATTGTTCTTTCTTCTTTTGACATCATGAAATGGTATCTTGACTAGCCTGTGAATTGGCTTTGTGAAGATGGGATTAACTCTCCCATCCCCTATTTTTAAATTTAATCACCAGAAGCATATACAACCTACTTAATGCCTAAGTGAGGGAGGTCCACAATCCAAGTGCTAAAGTGGGTGACAACTCAGAAATGACTGACTGCCCCTAGGCAGTCCTAAGCAAAGTTACAGACAGCAATTGGTCCCCATAAAGTGGAGGAGGGGACAGGAAGTGATGTGGAAAAAGCACTATAAAAACCCTGAACTTCCTGTTCAAACAGACTTTCTCCTTTGAACTTGGCCTTAGAGGAGCTCTGGCTTGGGACCTTGGACTGCTTCTGGTAAGACAGCTCTTGGATTTTCCCCTTCCATCTACCAGGTAGGTGAGTGAAAAGGCAGACTCCTTTCCTGGCTTCTGGAGAGACTAGTTGCCAGGCATTTTAAGTGATTACTGATACTACCATTCTGAAGAACAATTTGGAACCATGCCCAAGGGACCATAAAATTGTGCATACCCTTTGACCCAATAATACCAAAGTCATCATGGACAGGGGAAAAGGACCTACTTGTAAAAATAATATTTATAGCAACTCTTTCTGTGGTAATGAAGAATTGGAAACTGAAAGTATGTCCATCAATTGGGGAATGGTTGAACAAGTTGTGGTATAATTGTAATGGAAGATTATTGTGCCATAAAAAATGATGAATGTGATAAAAAAAAAGGGAAATGAAGAGAGAAGAACCAGGAGAATGTTATACACAGTAACAGCAATAATACACAATGATCAGCTGTGAATTAATTAACTATCAGCAATGCAAGGATCTAGGACAGCTCCAAGGGACTCATAAAAAAAGGCCATCTACTGCCACAGAAGGAACTTTTGGAGTTTGAATGCAGACAGAAGCATACCCATCTTCATTTTATTTCCTCCATTAATTTTCCAATAATGTAAGCAATATGTGTTTTCTTTTTCAACATGCCAAACATAGGAATAGGTATTATATGATAACATATGTACAATCTATATCAAATTTCCTGCTGTCTTGGGGAGGAGAGGGATGGGAGAGAGGGAGAAAAAATGCATTGCAAAATGACATAAAATTATTAAAAATTGAACCAATATTAAGAAAAAGTATAATACAACACTGTTTCAAAAGCCCTTGGGTGGAGATAAGATAGACGAGTAACTAGAACAGCAGCTCTGTTTGAACATGAAAATCCTCTCTGACCAAGATTAAAATATCACCACAAAATGAATACAGGAGTGAAAGAACCAACAAGAAGAAAACTACTTTTAAGAGAGGAAAAACCAGAGACCATCTGGGGAACTGAGGTGAGGGGAGCAGAGGCAGCAAGAGACTCTAGCTAGAAATGAAGAGCATGCCAAGAGCAAACCACAACATCACTACCCCACAACCCCCTATCTGCTGTCTCAGGTTCTGAACTTAAGCCCAAACTAACATTCAGACCCTAAGAGCCTGCTTAGGCAAATAGTGGTCCAAGCCAATTCACACCCTTGAAATCTCAAACCTGTGGAGAAGTCCAGAGTCCTAGCCCAGGGCACTCTGGAGTAAAGAGGGCTGATCTGTGTGGGTTCAGAGTGAATCCAGGAATCCCAATCTGGGCTTGGGATGATGACAAAATCCACGGTTTGGGGTAAGGACACAATTCTCAGGGGGAGCAATACCCCTGGATCTCTTTGCCCTAAACTAAGAGCAGAACTACAGGACAGGGCAATCAAGGGTGTGCTTGATTGAATCAAGAACACCTTGAGACCAAAAACTTGAGCCTAAGCCTAGGGCTAGAATTAGTCAGCTCCTGGCCTGATCAAGTTAGGAGTGAGATCAAAAGCTTACACCCAAGCCTGAGGAAAGTCTTTAAGCTATCAGTATCTCAAGGGTCAATTAAATCTTCAGGAGGAGGGGGCTCTCTGAGCTCTCAGCCCTCAGGCCATCTGGTAAACCAGTAACAACCCAGAAAATAAGCTGAAAATAGCATCAAGGAAGAACTGAAGTTTAAGAAGGTACACTCCAACTTCCCAGAAAACAGAGCCTACCTATACTTAGACAGGAAAAATGAGCTAACAACAAAAAAAGCACTTAATTCTAAACAATTTTTATGGAGAAAAAGAGCATGGTTCACAGACATGGAAGGGGACAGTGCAAGCAAAAGAAACACATCCAATATCCAAAAGAAAAATATGGATTGGACACAGATTCTGGAAGAATTTTAAAAAGATTTCAAAACTCAATTAAGAAAGGTAGAGGAAAAGAGGGAAACAGAAATGAAAGTGATGCAAGTAGAAATGAAAGTGATGCAAGAAGAAATGGGACAATTGAAAAAGGAGAACCAAAAACTGACAGAGGAAAACTAGGCCTTGAAAATCAGAATTGACCATCTAGAAACTAATGATTTCATGAGAAATCAAGAAACAAAGCAGAATTAAAGGAATGAAAAAAACAGAGGAAAACATGAAGTATCTTATTGAAAAAACAACTGGCCTAGGAGAAACAATTTAAGAATTACTGGACAACCTGAAAGCCATGATGAAGAAAAAATCTTGGACATCATATTATAAGAAATTATCAAAGATAACTGCCCAGAGATCCTCAACCAAGAAAACAGATGTATCACACAGACAGCAGGAAACAGGATAACCACAGGAACAGGTATAATGAGAAGATATAGCAGAAGGAAAGCCACAGGAGAGAAGCCAAGCTCACTAAGTCCACCCCGGGAGACAAGACTCAGACTCTAAGCTTAACTGACTGTTAGAAACAGCTCAGTAACTTCTGCAGAATTCCAGAATCTTTCCTGTCTCTGCATCTTTTCAAATCCTGCTCATATGCTCTCTTTCCTTATAACAATACCAAGATGAATTTAAAATGGGAAAATGATTTAAATATGAAGAGTGAAATCATAAATAAATTAGGTGAATATAGAATAGTATACCTGTCAGATCTGTTGGAAAGGAAGGAATTTAAGACCAAGAAAGAGATAGAGAACATTGCAAAATGTAAAATGAATGACTTTTATTATATCAAATTTAAAAAGATTTTGTACAAACAAAACCAATGCAACCAAAATTAGAAGTAAAGCAATAAACTGGGAAAAACATTTTTATAAAACTCTGACAAAAATATAAATAAGGAACTAAGTCAAATCTACAAAAAAATCAAGCCATTCCCCTATTGTCAAGGGACATGAATAGGTACTTTTCACATGAAGAAATCAAAATTACCAGTAAGCACATGAAAAAGTGTTCTAAATCCTTCCTGATTCAAGAAATGCAAATAAAAACAACTCTCAAGTAGCACCTTACACCTATCAGACTGGCCAATATAGCAGCAAAGGAAAATGATAAGTGTTGGAGGGGATGTGGCACACAAAGTTTTTCAGGAACTGTTTAATAAAGAAAAAGAAACTTAACTATTTCACCAGTCTATTTTGCTGAAATTCCTGATATATAATGTGATTAACTAAAAGCTAATAAAAAAACTGACTTTACGTGAGAATGTGGCTTGGCAATATACGACTATGACCATTATCTAAATACACCTATAAGCACTAACTATATTATAAAGATGTTAACAATAGTTCACGTTTTGAAGCACTTTCAGGTTTACAATATACTTTCCTCACAAAAAGCCAATGAGGTATATTCTCTGAATATTATTATCACTAAATTTAAGATGAAGAAACTAAGAGACTTGACCAAAAACATATAGCCAGAAAATAAATTTTGGGACTAGAACTTGAATCTTAACCTTCTGCTTCTAAATCCTGTTCTTACCCTCTGTCAAACTACTGCTACATGAGTCTTGATAAAATAAAACCAGGTCTATTCATGTAATTTAAATATAACATCACCTGGTGTTGACCTTACATAGCTAACTTTATAGTCCTAATTCTTATCTTCATATTCTTTAACAATTCCAAAAGAAGCATGCTCAAAAATATTATTCACATTGAGAGAGAGAACTGATGAACTGAGTGCAAATTAAAACACAACTTTTTCACTCTACTTTTCTTGCTTTTTTTTTCCCCCAACCTGTATTATATGGAAATATATTCTGTATGACTTTACATGTAACTGATAATATATTGCTTGCTTTCTCCATAGAGGGGGAGAAGAGGAAGAGAAAAAATTGGAACTGAAAAATTTTTTAAATGAATGATAAATACATATATAAATTTTAAAAACTTCCCCTTTCCTTTCTAATTTTTTTCAACAAACAATGCTTTTAGAGATCTTTCTCTTGATGATTTTATAGAAATGAGAAGATAAGCATATGGATCTATAGTTGTCAATGTCTTCTCAGTTAACTATTTGGTGCCCAATAATGTTATGGTCTTGTGCAAGATTCAAACTCAAGAGGAGTTTAAATAAAGATAGTGAAAATTTCCAGATATTCCTATTAGTGAAAATTACTGTAAATTCATTAAGCCCTGCAACAGTATATGGACATCTAAATAACATCCACACCTAATTAAAAAAAGAGCAATTTAGTAATCCAAAAAGGTAAAACTAAGTATATAATGAATGCACTTAGCAAAGATGAGCAGTCTATTGACTAAGTTGATAAATATACATTTCTTGGACAGACGCTAAATCTTAATAATAAGTTGATCCTGAAATTGAGTAGGAAGAGGAGACTGGGTTGGATCACATTTGGGTAACTGCAATGCTTTAAATTATACTAAGTTGCTAAATGCTGCAAAAGCCTACCCTTTAAATACCAAATATTCTTTGAATGACAATAGAAAATAATGCATCATGCAACTATACAACCTCAGAACAATCCATGTTAGAACTTAAGATATCAAGGATGCATATGGCTGAAAAATGAAGCAGGCAAGTCATATACTGTTGTGAGGAAGATTTGATTAGGTATTGATTAACTATTGATTAGGAAGTACATAGCAGGAAGGAGCTGGATCTGGGAATTCCAGGTTGGAATGAAGGAGGAGGAAGTCTGTCTGTGCCCTGAGTGTGGACTCCATGAGTGGTGGGCAAAACTGTTGCCAGCCTGGGAGACCTCAGAGCAAAGGACACCCTGCTTCCTGATTTCCCTTGGGATCCTGTGTGGTGTGTCATCTAGCAAAAGGACAAATCTACAGAGCCAAGAGAGGAGGAGAAGTTTGAAAACTGGAGGACAGTGCTTCAAGCAGAACCCTCTCTACTTGGTACCTGAGATCATCTTGACTCCTGGCATCCAGAGATCATCAGTGGATTGCAGTGAGAATCCCAAAGCCACAAAGTCCTAGCCGTACTCAAGCCTGGCAGGTTCCAGGTTTGAGGCAGAAACCCAGAGACTCCATTTACAGCAACTTGGGCCCTGTTAGTTTAGATCACTTAGATAAAAGTAGAATAAGTCCTCCCACTGCCCTGTGGTTTTATCCCTTAGATTTTAAGCATAGAAATCCTTTCCCACCTTTTAGTCTAACATAATTAAAGCTGTTAAGTCCCTTTTACCTTGTTAGCCTGTTACTATACTCTGGTCTAGTGGAAGCTAGGTGACAGTTAAGATCAACTGCCATTCTTGTGGAAATCCAGTAAACTCTGTTCTCTTCACCCTGGTCCAGTCTCTCATAAATCCTAGAGTGTGTTCCCACAAACCATATCCCTGGTGACCCCATTCATTACCTTACTTATATTTTCTTACAATACCAAGAATGAGAAATAATAGGAAAGTCTGAATAGAGTACTTATAGTCATGAGTTAAATAATGGAGTTCTCAATTGTACTGGCTGGATATTGAAATACATAATATTAGAAGATATGATGGGATGCAATTTTCTTTAGTTAGAGCCATGTTAATGAGACTATCAAGGTATCAAAATATAACAAGAAAAAACTTCATTATAAAGTTTAAGAGTTCATTTCTAATGGAACAGAATCTTGTGAAAGAGATTTTTCCCAACATGGGTTTTAATTTATATTTACTTGTCCCCTTGCTTTCCTCAATTTCTAAATAGAAACATTTTTCAGTGAAAATGGAAAGATACTATTAATATGTTAGTATGTTGTTAGATACTAACTACAACTTAATATTAGTTATTGTTATTGATATTCACATTAGGTAGCATAGTGGGTAAAATGGATGATAATAGTAACACCTACCTCATAGTGTTGCTGTGAGAATCAAATAAAATAATATAAGTAAAGCATTGTGATTATAAAATGTTTCAAGAGTTTCCAAAGTATTTTATGTACATTATATCTTCTGAGCCTCATACAACTTTATGAGGTAGATAGTACAAATTTTTCTTTTCTCCTTTAACAGTTGAGAAAATGAATCTCAGAGAGGTTTGTCCATGACCATAAAGGTAGAAAATGTCAGGATCTATGTCTCAGCTCAAGTACTCCTGACTCCATCCACTATACCACATTTCCTGTTACCCTACTCATGATATAAGATATATATCATTACTTTGCATGACTCTGGGGCAGCTGGGTGGCTCAGTGGATTGAGAGCCAGGCCTAGAGACTGGAGGTCCTAGGTTCAAGTCCGGCCTCGGACACTTCCAGCTGTGTGACCTTGGGCAAGTCACTTGACCCCTATTGCCCACCCTTACCACTCCTGGGCCAAGGACGGTCCCTAGCAGGGATGAAAAAGGAGGAGGGTTGGGCGTGGGGCTAGCAACCCCACCCTGTAAAAAACTACATCTGCTAAAGAAACTGCAACCTAAAGTAGGGGCAGCTGGGCTAGCTCAGTGGATTGAGAGCCAGGCCTAGAGACGAAAGGTCCTAGGTTCAAATCCAGGCTCAGACACTTCCCAGCTGGGTGACCTTGAGTGACTGTGTGACCCATTGCCTACTGGTTGTGGCCCTATGCTCCTAGAATGGAGTCCCAGGATTAAAAAAAAAAATTGCATGACTCTGGGTAAAAAATTTAATTTCTTTAAGTCTAAGTTTCCTCAAATCTAACATGGAGAGAATAATAAATAGAATTTACTTCATAAGCCTGTTGTAAGAATCATTATCATCCAATCAATTTAATTAAATATCTATTATGTGCCAGGCAATGTGCTAAAGACTGGGTATCTAAAAAGAGGCAAAAGTCAGTTATTGCCTTCAAGGAGACTACTATCTCATGGGGAAGATAACCTGCAAACAAATATATACAAAACAGGTTATTTGCTTTTTAAATAGGTAATAATTGGAAGAAGCACTAGAATGAGGATGTATTGGGAAAAGACAGAATTTGTATTGGAACATAAAAGAAGCCATAGAAGTCAGTACATGGAGTTGAGGGCAGTGAACATTCCAGAGATAGGGGACAGCCAGAGAAAATGCCTTCTAGAGGCAAGAGATAGAATGTCTTCTTTGTGAAACAACCAGGAGGCCAGTGTCACTGGACTGAAGACCATCCAGGAATAATGCAGAAGAAAACTGTCATTAAAGGCTTTAATGCCAAACGAGGCATTTTGTATTTGACCCTGGAGGCCATAAGAAGCAACTGCACTTTATTGAGTAGGGCAGTGACTTGGGCAGACCTACACTTTAGGAAAATTAATTTGGAAGGTATATGGAGGATGGATCAGAGAGACTTAAGTCAGGTAGACAAACCAGAAGCTGTTGCAATAGCCCAAGAGTGAGGTGATGAGGGTATGTACTAAAGCGGAGGCAATGCCAGAGGAGAAAAGGTAAGAGTATTCAAGAGATGTTTTAAAAGTGAAGTCGACAGGCCTTGGCAGCAATTTGGATATGGGGTCTGGTAGGAGAGAGAAAGGAGGTGAGAAAGATTCCTAGTTTGTAAAACAGGGTGGGAATGAGAGGAAACAAAGTGAGAAGTGGGTTCTTCAGGGATTAGGTCCCCAGCTCCAACCCAGGTCTCTGTAAGTCCAATGCTCTTGGGTGGTAAGGGAAGTTCTGGTCGAGAGGTGTCACTAGTTTTTAGGTTCCTTAAAAATATACCTTAATGCTTCAGAGATTTATGAAAGACTATTAAGAAATATAGGTTAGATCTAAATGAAAAATTTCAAAGCATCCAGTATATATAAAAAATTGGAAATGTATTAAGTGATCAAGATTATTTTAACTTTCCTATTATCTCTTCATACAAAATGCTTCTTTGGAGTCTTGCACAGTGGTCCTAGAACCATAGAGTTTAACTTCACTTTATTTTATTTTGCTATTGATCTCAATCAACCCTGGGAATTAGTTTTTTTGGTATTTTTCTTGGTAGGGATAGTACAATTACATGGAAATGACTATCTAAAAACAGTAATGTATACTTTGAGCATTTAGTTCAATTATTTTGATAATGTAATACGTATTTTTCAAATACACACATTTTTTAAAACTGCTTTTAAGGAAAGGTTAATTTTTTCTGAAAATGAAAAAAAATGATACAAGAAAGTAACTTCATATAGAAATTTCACTAAACTGTGGGAAGCAACCAGGTTTCTACAGAACAAGTAAATACCTAGAAAAGTGTTTTAGCTTTTTATTAGCTATTATTTATTAGCAATTTAAAATTTTGGTTTTCTAGCATTATAAATTACACAAAGTTCTCTAAGATATTCTGTCAATTCAGTCAGAAGTATGCAGGTATTTACCATATTTTAGACTTCATTAAATAACAAAGGAAAGCCAAATTCTTTCAGAAATGCCACTGAAATGACATAGTATGTGTGTTGAGAGGGGTTATGAGCTAACTGGCTCCCTATTTCTATATTTACTATTTTAACCAAGAATAATAGTTTCCAAATCTTAAGTGGAAACTTAAGAAAAGCTTGTTTATCTTTGAAAATGCATAATTCCACAGGAAGATAGATTCCTAAAGGAAATAAACTAGAGAAAATAGAAGAACTTAGTTTATGGGGAATTTGGGAGAGATATGAAGAGAGGGCAGTCTGTACTTGTTTGAGATTTGTTCTATCTTTCCAATTCATTGTAAACATCAATATAATCTGTGAACACCCTGCTCTTGGTTTCAAAGCTCTTTCAATTATCTGATTAAAAAAGAATACTCCATATTTTTCAAATATCAAAGTTTCACCTAGCAGCAACTGGATAAAATAATTTACTTTCTACTTTAGACTACTGTATTGAATTGTTGTTTATGCTGAAAGTTACTTCTTTATAAATTGGAAATATGAGTTTCTAGATAGATATAGTGACTTAATTATACAGACATTATCATGACAATACATCTTATAAGTAATCTGCATTATTTTTCTTGAAAATTAGTATATGAAGGAGATATGTTTGTAAAAGCCTATGTAAAATGATAAGATTTCCTATATGCAGTTTAAATCAAATCCCTCATTTAGTTTTTATGGCCTGGGAGACCTTACAATTTTATTTAAAATCATATTTCATTACATGCTTTGTGGTTGATCAAGGAAAGAAAACACGATCCAAACAATCTAATTTGTAGAATTGTTAGTTATCTAAAATTTCTTTCTCAAATGATAACTTTAGAACGAACCTCTTGCTACACAATTTTTTTTAAAGTCTGAATGTCAGAAAGAAGATACAATGACTTTTTCTCAATATTCTAAAATATTAGTCAGTTTTCAAGACCCTCTCCTGGTCTTTCCCCCAAAATCCTAGACCATACATTCTCACAGAGAAGCAGCAACAGATGAATATCTAGAATAGGGATTCTTAATCTTTTATGTCCAATATTAGAACAGTAAAGCCTACTATAGGGCTTGTCTACATTTATAATTGATGTTGTCTATATTTATAATTGAAGGGAATGCTAAATCTCAGCTAGAGCAGGAGTTCTTAACCATTTTTGAATCAATGACATCATTGGCACTTTGGTGAAGCTCACAGACCCCTTCACAGAATAAATACATGAAACAAAACACATAGAATTACAAAAATATCTCATTTACATTGAAATAAAGCTAATTATAAATTAATCATTAACAACAAGAAGTTCATAGACCCCAAACTAAGAGCACCCTGAGTTGTTTGATGGAAATAAAGATATAACTTTTTCTGATACAAGTTCACAGATCTTAATCTCATGTTAAGACTGGATTAAATCACTTAGATTTTTCCCTCTATCTTCACTTTTACTATTATTCATAGGCTACTTGAATGAATTTGGAGAAAATTTGTTGATAGGGTCTATTGCTAATTTATTTTTCATGAACTCAATTGAGCTCCTACTACAAATAAGGTAATCCTTTCACATCTCCCTGAAACATCTGCTGCCCCCTACTCACCATGATGCCAATTAGGAACATTTTTGTCCCTTTGTTAGCTTCCCATGGTCTCTCCTCCTCCCACCATCTGAGCTAAGTACTTCACTTCATACTTATTGAAAATATTAAGGTCATTCATCAGGAATTCTTTCATCTCCACTGTTCTTCTTTCCACATAAATTATGTGACATAAATTAATAACATATATTTATTTCTCCACTATCTCCTCCTTCACTCTTTTCACACAGGAAGACCTAGCTCCTTCATTTTGACAAAGCAAATCTTTCTACATATACACTTGATCCTATCTAATCCTATCTTCTCCTGGAGATTGCCCCTACAATTTCCATTTTCTCTGTAATCTTTAATCTCTATTTCCTTGCTGCTTCCCAGCTACCTACAAACACAGGCAAGTATTTCTCATTCTTAAAAAAATCCTCACAATCTTCCTTTAGAAAGCTGTCTATAATAGGAGTGTCTGCTTCCTCTACATTCCAAGAACCTACTTCACCATTCAATTGAAGTTGCTCTTTCTAAAGTTACTATGATTTTTAAATGCTTTTTTTCTCAATCTGATGGGTTTTTTTCTCAGTCTTTATCACACTTATTCAAAATAGGACTTTTACCTTCACCCACCCCCCACCCAAATCAACCTTCCTTCTTTCCAACCTCATTATTACTATTATCAAAGGCCTCAAGATTTATCCAATCATCCAAATCTACCACTTCTAAATCTCTAAATGCTTACATCCACAAAATAAAGAACAGACCAATGAATTACATACATAATTACAAAAATATGGGGGAGCAGCCAAGATAGCAGCTTAGTAGCAGCAAAAGCTGAAACCACACAATACTTCCAAACCAATCTTTAAAAAGTGTCTCAAGATGACAGGAGTCAAAAACCAATAGCAAGACAGAGTGGTGGGGGCTTTCCTTCTGAACATAACTTGAAAGGTAGGCAAAGAGAATCGATTTTATTAAAAAGATCCTCTGAATGAATATAGTCAATTTTGATGGGTAGGTGATTCCTGGTTGTAAACCCCAGTTGCCTTGCTTTCTGGAATATCAAATTCCACGCCTTTCAGTAGTTCAATATGGAAGCTGCCAGATCCTTTGTAATCCTGACTGGGACTCCAAGATATTTCAATTGTTTCTTTCTGGCTGCTTGCAGTATTTCTTTTCCCTATTTTTCTTTCAAATCTGTTTTAGAAAAAAAAATTGAATAGGTCATAAATGAGCTATCCAAGAAAGAAGCATCAGGACCAGATGGGCTTTCAAGTGAATTCTACTAAACATTTAAAGACTAACTACTTCTAATACTAAATAAATTATTTTGAGTAATATGCAAAGAAGGAGTGCTACCAAAATTCCATTTATGAAACAAATATGGTGTTGATACCTAAGGCAGAAGAGCAAAAAGAGGGAAAGAAAATTATACATCAATTTTACTAAGTTGCTAATATAGACACCAATATCGTAAATAGGACACTAGCTAGGTGTATATAGCAATATATCACAAAAGATTATACATTTTAACCAAGGGAACTTTACCAAGGGAACTTTATACTAGAAATACAGGGTCATTCGATATTAGGAAAAATATTAAAATAATGATCATATCAATAATAAAAGCAATAAAAATCATATGATTTTATTAATAGATGCAGAAAAAACTTTTGGCAAAATACAACACTTATTCCTAAAAAAACACTTGAAAGCATAGGCATTTTTCCTCAAAATTATAAGAAGCATATACTAGTGGGGATAAGCTAGTAGCCTTCCCAATAAAATCAGGAGTGGCATAAGGATGCCTATTATCAACAGTATTATTCAATATGGCACTAGAAATGCTAGTAATAGCAGTACAAGAAGAAAAAGAACTTGGAGGGCTCAGAATGGGCGAGGAAGAAATAAAATTCTTTTTGGTAAACTATATGATGGTATACTTGGAAAATCCTAGATAGTAAAAAAATTAGTTGGAACAATAATTACAGCAAAGCAAAAAGACACAAAATAAACACAGATAAATCATCAGCACTATATATCATCAACAAAATCCTGCAAGAAGGGATAGTGAGAGATATTTCATTTGAAGAAACCACAAACAATATAAAGGACCTAGGAGTATACCTGCCAAGACAAACCCAGGAACTATATAAACATAATTAGAAAATGTTTTTTAAACAAATAAAGTTAGATTTAAATAAATGGAGAAATATAAGTTGCTAATTGATGGGTGGGCCAAGACAACATATTAAAAATGATCTAATCTCCTTATTTAGTGCCATCCCACTTAAGCTTCCAAAAATTATTTTATTTGACCAAAATTTATTTGAAAGAACAAAAGGTTCAGAATACCAAAAGAATTAATAAAAAAAAGTAAAGGAAATAAGTCTAGCAGCAGCAGATCTTAAATGATATTATAAGATGGTGATTTTCCAAACTATCTAGTATTGCTAAGAAACAGAATGGTGTATCAGTGTATAAAGTAGGAATAAAGTAAATTTACAATATACAATAGTGAATGATCACAGTAACCTTACGTTTGATAAACATAATAAAAAAATGTTAGTAATGGAGGGATTTAGGTGAACAGATGTTTTCCACCTAGGGAATTGCCTAAATACCCAACTGTGGTCTCTGGGTATTTTGGCTCCCTGTTAGTGAAAGGAAAGCAGTGTTCTGCTTTCCTTCACTTTCCCTCACTGGACTAGTAGCATGTAAGACCCCTAAAGATGATGATATATATATGAAAAATATCAATTTTATTATAAATTAAAATTAGGAAGTGAGGATTAGGAAAAGGGTTTCCCTAACTCTAATTCTCTAAACTCCCATCAAAACACTCTAAGTTCATTGTAAGATGAATGCTTCATGTCTTCTGGCTCCCTTTTCCACTCCCTATGCTGACTAGATGTTACCCAAAATCTGACTAAAAAACTGCCTAGCTATATAATACTCAGTTATTCTCTCAAAGTTGTCTTCAAGGGTTTTGATAAGAGTGGCTCAGGATAACTGAGTTCACTCAGCAGGGTTTTGACCCTGGGTTAGACCCAAAGGTTCAAACTGACAAGAAATTTCCCAGGCAAGTTGGCACACACTCACAGAGAGCAGGGATAACCAGATCTTCTCCAAAGTTGCTCTCCAATTGACCAGGAACCTCAGGGAATGGTTAAAGGGTTTCCTTTTGTCCACCAAAGCCTTGAGGTAAGAAACACCCTCAGAAGCAGCTCTTCTTCCCTTCTTTCTCTCCCCCCTGACTTCTAGAATCCTCTTTCCAAAGTTCTTGGCGTGTGACCACGCCAGTTTCTTAAAGCTAACTATCTATCTTATTCTTATCAACCTACATCTCTATAATCTCCCTATTATAATGAAGATCTAAATTTTAGGGATAAGGACTCACTATTTGGTAAATATTGCTAGGAAATCTGGAAAGCAATCTGGCAGCAACTAGGTAGACCACTCTTACATCATTTATTACCAAGAGAAGATCAAAATGGATGCATGACTTCTCCAGCCGAAAAATGGTCAAAGAATGTTAACAGATGATTCTCAGATGAAGAAATTAAAACTATCTGTAGTCATAAGAAAAAATGCTTCAAATTACTATTAACTAGAGAATGTAAATGAAAATACTGAGGCACTGCCCCACACCTATTACATTGGCTATTATGACAAAAAAAAGAAAATGGTAAATGTTGAAGGAGATGAGGAAAAATTGAGACATTAATACACTGTTGGTGGAGTGGTGACAGAATGATGACATAACCATTCTGGAAAGTGTAGGAAGGAAATTAGAAATATATTGATAAGGTTTGATAAGATAAGGAAATTTACAAGGCTGTCCCAGAGGAAGGAGATTGGCTGAGGCAAGAAAGAGTTCTCTGCATGAGCATGGAACTTTGAAGGAGTAGGGCAGGCAAGGTTCTTGAAACTGTTGGTCTTGGACTTCTGAAGAGACTGGCCAACTCAGATTTCACTCTCTAGATATAGCTTTGCTGGTGATAGGAAAGAAAGAGAAGTCTTAAACAATCTTGAGGGTTTTCCACTTTCCTCACTATGGAGATACATCAGGAAGAAGAACTTATCAGATCTGCTGCTGTGAGAAATGTTTTGTGAGAGGAGAAGAGACCAGAAGACCGTATTCATCTCTGACTCTGAGAGAAACCTCTGAAGTCACACTCAGCTATATTTGAGATCAGCTCTTTTGCTCACTATAAATATAACTCTGGAGATAACTTTAATAAATAGATAATTAAGGATTTAGTTAGCTTAGCATATGAGTCATTTATCAATTGATAAATGGTCAAAGGATAAGAATCACAATTTTTAGGAGAAATGAAAGCTATAGTCATTAAAAAATGCTCCATATTATTATTGATTAGAGAAATACAAATTATAACAACTTTGAGGTACCATATCACACCTATCATATTGGCTAAACTGATAGAAAAGGAAAATGACAAATGTTAGAGGAAATGTAGGAAAACTGGGAGACTAATACACTGTTGGTGGAACTGTGCACCAATTCAACCATTTTGGAGAGCAATTTGGAATTAGGCCCAAAGAGTTATAAAACTGTATTTACACATGTGATTCCGCAATAAAACTATTAAGTTTGTTTTCCCAGGTGATCATGGGAAAAGGAAAAGTGCTTATATGTTCTAAAATATTTATAGTAATTTCACTTGTGGTCACAAAGAACTAGAAATTGAGTAGATGTCTGTCAATTGGGGAACAGTTGAATAAGTTGTGGTATATGATTAATGGAATATTACTGTGTTATTAGAAATGACAAGCTAGTTGATTTTTGAAAAACATGGAAGGACTAGCGTGAAATACTGAGTGAAATGTGCAGAACCATGAGAATACTATATTTAGAAACAGCAATATTGTTTGAAAAGTAACTGTGAATGACTAAGATACTCAGAGTAATGTGAATATTACAAAACAAACTACCAAAGATTTATGAAGGAAAATATTACCACCAGAAAAAGAACTGATATATGAAAGCATGTATACTGTATGGTTCCACATATAGATCTATATAAAATTTTAGCCTTTAATATGGGTTTGGGAGGAAGAAAGGGAGACAACTTGGAATGAAAACAAATGAAATGAAATGAATTGAAATAAAACAATTGAAACAAAACAAGTAATTTTAAAATATATATGCATATGTGTATATTCATGCATACACACATATTCACATGTATAGTGGATTCCAGAATAAAATACAAAATCCTCTGGCATTTAAAGTCCTTCATAATCTAGACCTCCACCCTTAGCTCCCATTTTTCCAGTCTCCTTATAACTTACTCTCTAGCATGTATTCTTTGATCCAGTGATATTTGATTCAGTGATATCTAACATTTCAAGCAGATTCACTAATAACTTTCTTACTGTGTAAGTATACTAATAAGTGTAGCCCTGATCTAAATATAAAACTTAATGTATGCCTCTCCTGAGATTCTATCCAAACTTCCAGGAATGGAATATGCCTACCAAAATGTGTCTTATCCATTTCATGATGATTTTATGAGTGAAGTATTCTGGTAAACTGTAAAGTACATATAAATACAAGGTGATATATAACCTTTAATTTTTTGGAATTTAAGTAATATCAAAATTCACTTATGAAATGTTCTCTCAAAATTAACGAATTGACAATTTATAGTTAAATTTTTAAATGTTCATTATAAAATCTTACCTATGATTGTTTTATTACAATAATAGTGTGTTGCTATCTCATCAAAGCTTTTAAAAGTTATTCTAGTAAGACCTCTTAAAAATTTAGCTTTGAAGTACTCTCAAGGAGCAGGTGGATAGCAAGTATGATGATCTGTTTTTCTTGTACATGAATGGTTTCTGGCCTTTTCTAATGCTGAATCTTTGAGATAAAAATCTTACAGATATTATCAAAAGATTTTTCTTCTATATTCACTGCCCTTCTTCATTTAAAGAAAATGTGTCATGAAATAGACAGTTAAGAGTTAGCAGAAAGTACAGAGAAAAACCCCAGATGGGCTTTAAGTACCTGGCTTGTAAAGGAAATTAACCTGACAAAGTAGTCACACTGATAGGATAATTTCCAGGGTAAGATAAGTTATGTAGACCTAAATCCACTACCAGAGTTCTACTCCAGTGCTCTGTGATGTGAAATTAGCGATGACTTTTTGAAGATGATGACAGCAAAGCCAGAGTTTAACAAATTATTGAAGGAACAGTCAAGATAAGTTTGGTTAGGCTCATCATCAGATAAATCAGCAACCAGTTTATAAATTCTTGGCCACAGAAACTCAAAAACCAAATAAAATAAATAGGGATTACAATCTGCATTAGAAAAGAACGCATGCACCTAGATTAAACAAAAGAGCTTATGAAATATTAAAGAAACCATAAGATGAGAGGCAGTATGTTAGAGTGGAAAGAGCACTATCTTGACATCAAATATCTGGGTTCAAGTTTTCTCTCTGACACTATGTGATCATGGGCAAATTATTTAACCTCTTTCAACCTGCTTCTTCATCTGCAAAAGAAAATAATAACTACAATACTTATCTCACGGGGTTATATATTAAGACCACATGAGATGTTTGTAAAGCACTTTATAAATCGTAGAGTGACATATAATGGTATGATGATCATAACATGCTATACATGACAATACGTTTTAAAATACGTATCACAGTTGATTTCATACAGGTAATTTGAGAGTCTCCATGTCATGGATATTTACCAAGGATTAATAAATAATTGGAATGCTGAACTCTATACTGTCCTCTACTGTCCTCTTGAGTCCCTGTCAATAGTGCCCTACCAAACCTTACTCTGGCATCATTCTCACCATCTACCACCTTCACTCCTACATACCTATTACATACAATTGAAGGTAAAGAAAATAATGCAACCATTTTAATTAGGTTCACTGAAAATTTATATTATGAAACCTTAACTGGATCCTTTTCTTTCTATGTTTTCCTTATCCTTAGTGGTTCTTTCCAAACCTTTTCATCCCAAAGTACTCCCATGGCTTTTCCTTCCCCAACCCTCTCAAATGGAAACCTTGTCTCTGTAGTATACAGAATTTGGGGTTATAGTTTTTTTTTCTAGCTTTGGCTGAGTTCCAAAAAGCTGTTAGAGGTTTTAGAATCTTGAGGAGAGGCAGTTGACTGGATCTTCCGGGAAGGGAGGAAGTCAATGAGCGAGCTCTTAGATTATCTAGCTTCAATATTGAAATTTAGCCTAGCATTAATATATTTACTAGAGAAATTATTATTTTAGATAGATCCTTTATATCTTCCTTTCCCAATACCACCCTGCCTTCCCTCCCTTACCTTAGTGGCTGTGGAGTTTATAAGGAGAGAAATTAGAGAGGAGTTAAATCTGTGAAGAGTTATCTAATTGACAGCATTATTTATAATTTAATCAAATCATCATTTATTTTCTTTTAGATAGCATTTTGTAAAACTGAGTGAGGCAGGTCCTTACTCAGATTCTATCTTTACTTCCCTTCCCCCACCTAAGGTTCCTGAGATAACTGACAGGGCTTTCCTTTAATCCACCTTCCTGATCAACATCCTTCAAACAATTAAATCCTTTGTGTTTCAATAGTAAAAAAAAAAAAAAAAAAAAAAAACCAAACTATAACCCCAAATACTACATCTCTCATTTTACAGAAAAAGTTAAGGCTATTCACTTTGAGCTTCTTCTTTTGCCCTCTTTTTCTTCTCATATTACTCAGATTCCTTCTGCCACTATCTCCACTCTGACTCACATGAAGAGGTAGTCTTATTCCTTAGGAAGGCAAACCTCTCCATCTGCACAAGTGATCCTGAATTATCAGATTTTCTCCAATAGACTGCCCTTTCTTGTCATTCACACTCTCACTTATCTTCAATTTGTCTATTTATTGCATTTTCACTATTGCCTATAAACAAATATACCTATGTCTCTCAACTACCCTCCCCATCTTCACTTGAACTTTTCATCCCTAACTATTATCATCTCTTTTCTGCCCTTTCTACCATTTACAAGTGTCTGCCCTTTCTCTCATCTCACTCTTTTTAATTTCCTACAATCCAGCTTCTGGCTTCATCATTCCGCTGAAATTGCTCTGTCCAAAGTCAGCAAAGATCTTTTCTCTTTTTAAAAATTTATTTATTTGATTACTTAATTTAGAATATTTTTCCCATGGTTACATGAATCATGTTCTTGCCCTTCCCTCTTAACACCCCACTCCTTTAGCCAACAAAAAATTCCACTGGGTTTTAAATGTATCATTGATCAAAACCAATTTCCATATTATTAGTATTGCACAAGGATAATCATTTAGAGTCTACATCCTCAGTCATTGAAACATGTGATCAAGCAGTTGTGTTTCTTTTGTGTTTCTACTCCCACAGTTCTTTCTCTGGATGTGGATAGCGTTGTTTCTCATGAGTCCCTCAAAATTGTCCTGGATCATTGCATTGCTGCTAGTAGAGAAGTCTATTATATTTGATTGTGCCACAGTGTATCAGTCTCTGTGTATAATGTTCTCCTGGTTCTGCTCCTTTCACTCTGCATCAATTCCTGGAAGTCTTTCCAGTTCATCATCTCTTTTAGCACAATAGTATTCCATCAACAACAGATAAAAGGGCATTCCCTCATTTTCCAATTTTTTGGCCACCACAAAGAGCGAGGCTGTAAATATTTTTGTACGAGTCTTTTTCCTTATTATCTCTTTAGGGTACAAACCCAGCAATGGTATGGCTGGATCAAAGCACAGCCAGTCTTTTTTTTTTTAACCTTTTTTTTTTTTTAACCCTTAACTTCTGCGTATTGGCTCCTTGGTGGAAGAGCGGTAAGGGTGGGCAATGGGGGTCAAGTGACTTGTCCAGGGTCACACAGCTGGGAAGTGTCTGAGGCTGGATTTGAACCTAGAACCTCCTGTCTCTAGGCCTGACTCTCAATCCACTGAGCTACCCAGCTGCCCCCTCGCAGGCAGTCTTTTAACGCCCTTTAGGAATAGTTCTAAATTACCTTCCAGAATGGGTGGATCAATTCAGAACTCCACCAGCAGTGCATTAATGTATAATTTTGCCACATACCCTCTAACATTTATTACGTTCCTTTGCTATCATATTAGCCAATCTGCTAGGTGTGAAGTGGTATCTCAGGGTTGTTTTGATTTGTATTTCTCTGATTATGAGAGATTTAGAACACTTTTTCATGTGCTTATTGATAGTTTTGGCCTATTCATATCCCTTGCCCATCTATCAACTGGGGAATGGCTTGATTTTTTTTGTACAATTGATTTAGCTTCTTATAAATTTGAGTAATTAGACCTTTGTCACAGGTTTCTGTTATAAAGATTTTTTTTCCCAATTTGTTGCTAACCTAATTTTGGTTGCATTGGTTTTGTTTGTACAAAAACTTTTTATTTAATGTAATCAAAATTATTTATTTTACATTTTGTAATATTCTCTATCTCTTGCCTGATCTTTAAATCTTTCTTTTCCCACAGATCTGACAGGTAAACTATTCTATGTTCACCTAATTTACTTATAGTTTCCTTCTTTATATTTAAGTCATTCACTCATTCTGAATTCATTTTGGTGTTGGGTGAGAGATGTTGATCTAAACCTAATCTCTCCCATGCTGTTTTCCAGGTTTCCCAGAAATTTTTGTCAAATAGTGAGTTCTTGTCCAAAAAGCTGGGATCTTTGGGCTTATCAAACCCTAGCTTGTTGAGGTCATTTACCCCAAGTCTATTCCACTGATCCTGCCTTCTGTCTCTTAACCAGTACCATATTGTTTTTGATAACCACTGCTTTACAATAACAGTTTAAGATCTGGTAATGGTAGATCCCCATGCTTTGGATTTTTTTTTTTATTATTTCCCTTGATATTCTTGACCTTTTGTTCCTCCAAATGAACTTTGTTATGATTTTTTTCTGATTTGGTAAAGAAGTTTCTTGGTAGTTTGATAGGTATGACACTGAATAAGTAAATTAATTTGGGTAGGATGATCATTTTTATTGTTTGCTGGTCCTACCCATGAGCAATTAATGTTTTTTTCCAATTGTTTAGATCTAGTTTTAATTGTATGGAAAGAGTTTTGTAGTTGTGTTCATATAGTTCCTGTGTTTGTCTTGGCAGATAGATTCCTAAATATTTTATATTATCTAAGGTGATTTTAAATGGAATTTCTTTCTCTAACTCTTGCTGCTGAGATGTGTTGGAAATATATAGAAATGCTGATGATTTCTGTGGGTTTACTTTGTATCTTGCAATTTTGCTAAAGTTGTTGATATCTCCACTAGCTTTTTAGTTGGTTCTTTAAGGATTCTTTAAGACCATCATATCATCTGCGAAGAGTGATAGTTTAGTCTCCTCACTGCCTATTTTAATATCTTCAATATCTTTTTCTTCTCTGATTGCTACTGCTAGTATAGTACAATGTTAAATAATAGAGGTGATAATAGGTATCCTTGTTTCACTCCTGATCTTATTGAGAATGCTTCTAATTTATCCCCATTGCGGATGATGCTTGCTGATGGTTTTAATATGTACTATTTTTCTTTTCTAAGGCCCTTCTATTCCTATATTTTCCAGTGTTTTCAATAGGAATGAGTGTTATATTTTGTCAAAGGCTTTTTCTGCACCTATTGGGATAATCATGTGATTTTTGTTGGTTGCTTTGTTGATATGGTCAATTATGTGGATGGTTTTCCTAATATTGAACCATCCTTGCATTCCTGGAATAAATTACACATGATCATAGCGAATAATCCTCATGATCACTTCGGGTCTTTTTGCTAGTATTCTATTTAAGATTTTTGCATCCATGTCCATTAAGGAGATTGGTCTGTAGTTTTATTTTCTGTTTTTGATCTGCCCGGCTTTGGAATCAGTTAACATATTTGTTTCATAAAAGGAATTTGCTAAGACTCCTTCTTTGCTAATTTAGTCAAATAGCTTGTATAGTATTGGAGTTAGTAGTTCTTTGAATGTTTAATAGAATTCACTTGTGAATCCAACTGGCCCTGAGGATTTTTCCTTAGGGAGCTCTTGGATGGCTTATTCAATTTCTTTTTCTGATATGGGATTATTTAAGTATTCTATTTCTTCTACTGTTAATCTAGGCACTTTGTGTTTTTTGTAAATAATCATCCATATCACCTTGATTGCCATATTTATTGCCATATAATTGGGCAAAATAGATCTTAATAATTACCTTAATTTCCTCTTCATTAGAGATGAGGTTGCCCTTTACATATTTGATACTATTAATTTGGTTTTCTTCTTTCTTTTTTTAAATTAGATTAACCATTACCTTATCTATTTTATTTGTTTATTCAAAGTATCAGTTTCTAGTCTTATTAATTCAATAGTTCTTTCACTTTCAGTTTTATTAATTTCTCCTTTAACTTTAGGATTTCTAATTTAGTTTTTATCTGGAGATTTTTAATTTGTTCTTTTTCTAGTTTTTTTAATTTGCATGCCCAATTCATTACCTCTGCCCTCCCTGATTTGTTAATATGCACTCAGGGATATAAATTTCCCCCTGAGTACTGCTTTGGCTGCATCCCATAGATTTTGATGTGATGTCTCTTCATTGTCATTCTCTTCAATGAAATTATTGTTTCTATGATTTGTTCTTTAACCAACTGGTTTTGGAGAATCGTATTTAACTTCCAATTAATTTCTGATTTGCCTCTCCATGTATCCTTACTAATTATTATTTTTATTGCATTATGATCTGAAAAAGGTTGCATTTATTATTTCTGCTCTTTTGCATGATCTCTTCTCTTAATTGCCAAATTTAATGACCTAGTCTTAATCCTTACCCTTCTTGAGTTTTTGACACTGTTGATCACCCCTCCTAGATATCCTTTTCTCTCTGGTTTTTCAAGACATCACTCTCTTCTGGCTTCCTTCCTATCCATCTGATCACTCTTCCTCAATTTCCCTTGCTAGATATTCATTCAGGTCACGCACTCTAACTAAATATGTCCCAGAGGATTCTGTCCTGGACTTTCTCTTCTCCTATACTATTTTATTTGCTGGTCTCATCAGCTTCCATGATTTGAATACCATCTTTATGCTGATAATTCTTAAATCTACTTATCCAACTCTAATCTCTTTTTGACCACTAGTCTCACACTTTCAACTGACTTTCAGACTTTCAAACTTACTGTCATTCAGACTCTTAAACTAATATATAAAAAACCCAAACTTATTATCTTTTTTTCTCAAAGGACCCCACCCAGCTCCACTGGCCAAACTTCCCAATTACTGTGGAAGACACCACCATCCTCTCAATCCCCAAGGTTAGCAACTTAAGGGCCATCTTTATTTACTTATTATCTCTCATCTACCACATATCCAATCATTCTAAAGCCTGTCAATTTCACCTTTGGGATGCCCCTTCTATCTTTTGATACTGAAACCACTCTGGTAAAGGCCCTCAACACCTCCAAGTTGGACAACTGAAATAGGTTGCTAGTTTGTCTGCCTGCCATAAGTCTTTCTCCATTTGTGTCTATCCTCCATTCAACCACCAAAGTGATTGTCCTAAAGCACAAATCTGATCATGTCACCATTTCCCCTTTCCCTGCCCCCCCAGATGTAACAAATTTAAATGGCTTCATGATCAAATACAAAATATTCTGTCATTCAAAGTTTTCCATAACTTAGTCTGATAGCAACATACTCTAACTTTCTGGTCTTGTTATACCTTACTTCTTGCCATGTATTCTTTGATCTAATAAGACTGGTCTTCTTTCTTTTTATTTTTTTTCCTATTCTTTATTTTTCTTAATTTTAATTCCCTCCCTCCTTTGGAGACCATTTCTAGTGAACAACTGTGGGAGGTTATGCCTGATTTTTGCTTCAAACAGGGATCCAGTGGAAACTGAAAAGGAGAAGCAGACTGCAGCTGAGAAAGTAATGACAAAAGATGAGTTTCAGTGTGTATGGGCTGCACCTGCCCCAGAATTCACTGCTACTCAACCAGAATACAGGTACCATCTGTGTCCAGTCAACAGGTCTCTAATGAAGACTGGAATGCTCAGCTAGCTACTGATAATTGGCCTGCAGCTCCTACTGCTCAGACCACAGTGTGGTCCTAAGTTTTACCCCAGATGCTCTAATAATGTTGAAAAAAATGTTGATGGAAAATAAACATTAGATTCTTAACATAAATAAACAAATAACTACACACACACAAACACACACACACACACATACACACACATATATCTTTTACACTATTGGTGGAACTGTGAAATGGATCAACCGTTTTAGAAAACAGTCTGGAATTATGCCCAAAGAGTTATAAAACTGTGCATATCTTTTAACCCAGCAACCACTATATAGGTTTATTTCCTAAGGTGACAAGGGAAAAAGGAAAATATTGAGAAAACATTGTAGGACTTGGGTTTTAGGAAAATCACTGTAGGAGCTGTGTGAAGGACTAATTGCACTGGGAAGAAATCCTATGGCAGAAAGATCAATTAGGAGGCTATTGCATTATCCAGAAGAAAGTACATGAAGGCCTGAATTACAGTGTTTGAGGAATAAGAAAAAGGAAGACATGTTGACAGGATATGAATGACACAAATTAGCAGATGATTGGCTTATGAGGGGGATACAGGTGACTTGGAGATTTTGAACCTGGCAACTAGAGAATGGAGGATCAACTCTTCATCAGAAATCAGAAAATGAGCAAGTTGGGAAAGAAGAATATAGGTTTAAGATAAAAATTCTTGACTTGGGTCTATGAACTTTTTTTTTGAGGGCAGAGCCAAGACGGTAGCTTAGAAGCACCAAAAGTCCAAATTCTCTCTGCTAGTCCTTCTATACTAATCATTAAAAATGTACTTCAAAGAAAACAGAAATTCAAATCCAAGAAGAAGTCAAGGGACTCTCCTGTGGAACACAACTTAAAAGGTAGGCACAGAGAGTATATTTTCACAGGATAAGGGAGAGACAGGCCGGCTGAACACCTCCCCTACTCACTGTACTAAGACCTGCAATAAAACCAGACTGGCTGTGTGAGCCAAGGGCAGAGACTACAGCTGGAAGGGAATACCTCTAACCCACCACACTAGGTCCAGCATTCTGATAATGGCTGGCAGGAGGAACTTGGAGGGCTACTGGGCAGGACACCCTCCTGTATCTACCACACTGAGACCTGAGATAAGCCCGGGCCATCTGTTTGAGCCCTGGGCAGAGGCTTCAGGCAAGAGGGAACACCTCTGACACACTACATGAAGTTCAGGGTTCTGACAACAGCTGGCAGGGAGGAGCTTGGGGGGCAAGGGGCACCTGGCTGGAGATAGTAAAGCTGGCACCCTCAGCCCTGCTGGAGATAGTGAAGAATTTGCCCCAAGGCAGGCTATCTCAATTGGTTCAATCCAGTATACCAGCAGAGGAATGAGAAAAGAGAAGATTCGGTTTCAGAGCATAGCACCTCAAACACTCTGGTTTATTAAATCAACTGAGGGGCAAGTTTATAGTCCATAGGGTAGGAAAAATGAATACATTTTAAAAAGTAAATAAAATTAGTAAAGGAGAGAAAAAAAGAAAGTAACAATTGAAAGCTTCTATAGGGGTAAGGAACAAAGAACAGAACCAATGGAGGAGGAGAAGATCCAGGGAATATCAAGCAAAGCCTCAAAAAAACAAAACAAAAAAAAAAACAGGGAATCAGATGCAGGCTCTGGAGGAGCTCAAAAAGAAATTTAAAAAACAAATAAGACAGATTGAAGAAAAATGGCAAAAGGTAAAACAGTAGCCTAAAAAGCAAAATAGGTCATCTGGAAAACAGAGGCATAGGCACTGAAAGCCAGAATTAACCTTCTGGAAAATGAGGCCAAAAAATCAGAAGAAGAGAAGAGACTTGAAAAGAAAAATGGACCAAAAGGAAAAGGAAAATCAAAAAGTCATAGCAGAAATTCAGTCTTAAAAAATTAGAACTGGGGATTAGAAACTAATGACTTCATAAGACAGCAAGAAATAATAAAACAAAATCAAAAGAATGAAAAAATAGAAGAAAATATGACATACCTCACTGAGAAAACAACTGACCTGTAAAATAGATGCAGGAGAGACAATTTAAGAATTATTAGACTACCCAAAAGTCATGACCCCCCAAAAAAAGCTTAGACATCATACTACAGACCAAAAAAAACTGTCCTGATATTCTTGAACGAGAGGGTAAAATAGAAATTGAAAGAATCCACAGATCACCTCCTGCATTAAATCCCCAAATGTCAACTCCTAAGAATGTTATAGCCAAGTTCAAGAACTCCCAAGTCAAGAAGAAGATATTACGAACTGCTAGAAAGAAACAATTCAGATATCATGGAGCCCCACTCAGGATTACACAGGATCTGGCAACATCCACATTGAAAGACTGTAAGGCATGAATATGATATTCTAGAAGGCAAAGTAACTGGATCTACACCCAAGAATCAGCTACCCAGCAAACTATATTCTTTATGTGGAAAGTATGGTCATGTAATAAAATAGAAGATTTCAAAGAATTTCTGAAAAAAAGACCAGACCAGACTCAAACAGAAAATTTGATGCCCAAATACAGAATTCAAGAGAAGCATGAAGAGGTATATAAAAGAAAAAATTTAAGGGCTTCAATAAAGTCTAATGACATGTATTCCTATATGGAAAGAGGTTATCTGTAACTCTTAAAAATTGTTATTATCATAGTAGCTACTAGAAATATACATAGAGCATACAGTGGTAAGCTATTTAGGATGATATGTCAAAAAATACAAAAAACTAGGGGTGAAAAAGATGATAATACTAAGAGAAATGGGAAAATAGATAAAATGGGATAAAATATATTACCTAAGAAGTGTGCAGGGCAGGAGGGAAGAAGATCAATACAATGGAAGGGGAGAAGAACCAGGTAATATGTAAACCTTATCTGCATTGGAATTGGCTCAGAGAGGGAAAAACAGTCAGATCCATTGGGTTATAGAATTGTCTCTTTCCCTATAGAGGAGTGGAAGGGGAATAAGGATGGTGGAGAGGGAAGTAATAAAAAGGAGGGGAAAGGGGGGAGGAGACTGGCTAAAAGAGAAAGACTGGAGGGGAAGGTAAGAGGGAAAGGAGTAAGGTTAGGATTAAATGAGGAAGTGGAAATGGAGGGGAATTCCATGGATGGTAATCATAATTGTGAATGTGAATGGGACAGATTCATCCATAAAATGGAATTGGATAGCAGAATGTATTAAAAACCAGAATCCTACTATATTTTGTCAACAAAAAACACACTTGAGGCAGGTAGACAGGGTAAAGGTAGGAGGATGGAACAGAATCTATTGGGCTACAACTGGGACAGGGAAGGCAGGAATAGCAATCATGATCTCAGACAAAGCTAAAGTAAAAATAGATTTGATTAAAAGACATAAGGAAGGTAATTACATCTTGATAAAAGACAGTATAAAAAAAAGGAAGAAATATCAGTACTCAACATGTATGTACCAAGTGGTACAGCATCCAGATTTTTAAAGGAGAAACTAAAGGAGCTTAAAGAGGAAATAGTAAAACCATACTAGTTGGGGACCTCAACCTTCCTCTATTAGAACTAGATGAATCGAACTAAAAAAATAAAGAAATAAGGGAAATGAATGAAATGTTAGAAAAAATAAATAGTAATAAAAAAGAATATACCTTGTTTTCAGCAGCACATGGTACATATACAAGGATCAACCATGTACTAGAGTATAAAATATTACAAACAAATGTAGAAAAACATTAATAATGAATGCAAATTTTCATATCATAATACAATGAAAAGCATAATTAATAAGGGCTCATGGAGAGGCAAATTTAAATTTAATTAGAAACTAAATAATCTAATTTTTAAAAACTGGTAGGACAGAGAACAAAACATAGGAACAATTACTGAGTGCACTGAGGAAACTACATATCAAAATCTATGGGATATAGCTAAAGCAGTACTCAGGTGGGCAGCTGGGTAGCTCAGTGGATTGAGAGCCAGGCCTAGAGATGGGAGGTCCTAGGTTCAAATATGGCCTCAGACACTTCCCAGCAAGTCACTTGAATCCCATTGCCTACCCTTACCACTCTTCGGCCTTGGAACCAATATTGGCTCCAAGACAAAAGGTAAGAGTTTAAAAAAAATTTTTTTAAATAAAGTGGTACTCAGGGGAAAATTTAAATCTCTGAGTCCCTATATCAATGAAATTGAGAGGGAAGAGATCAATGAATTGGACATGCAACTTAAAAAGCTAAAAAGAGGACAAATTAAAAGTCTCCAGATAAAAACTAAATTGTAAATACTAAAAATCAAAGGAGAAATTAATAAAATTGAAAGTAAAAGATTAATTGAACTAATAAATAAGACTAGAAGCTGGAACTTTGAAAAAACAAATAAAATAGATAAAGTACTAGCTAATCTAATAAAAAAAGGAAAGAAGAAAACAAAATTAACAGTATCAAAGATGAAAAGGGTGATCTCACCTCTAATGATGTGGAAATTAAGGCATTTATTAAGAATTATTTTGCCCAATTATATGGCAATAAACATGGCAATCTAGTTGAAATGGGCAGATATTTACAAAAATATACATTGCCTAGATTAACAAAAGAAGAAATAGAATACTTAAATAATCCTATCTCAGAAAAAGAAATTTAACAAGTCATCAAGGAACTCCATAAGAAAAAATTCCTAGAGCCTCTTATGGGGAAAACCAGGGGAGTTAAAAATTATATGTGGGTTCAGAAGGGTGAGTGGGAGACAGGAATGGACAGTAGGTGGGACCAAACAAGTTAGGGAAACTGGGTTTACTGTTAAGGGAAATGACTGATGATAGAAGTGACAGTTAGGCCCTAACTGTCACCCTGCCCCACATTGACAAGGGGTCTGTGAAAACCAGCAGGCAAATGACAAGACAGTTTGTAACAAATTTAATTAAGGGAACTATGATCTGAACTCTAAAGGATGGGAATAGGGGTTTCTACATTTGCAGACTATGGGCAAACCACAGGGTCAGGGGAGGGACTTATCTACACTTGAACTGAGACCTAAAATAGGTCAGGGACCAAAAAATAGCAGGACTGAAGTGGGTATCCTCACAGCAGAGTCCTGACACTCCAGTAATGTTACAGCTCTTCCAGGACCACTATCTGTACTCTTTCAGGTGGGTAGATTCTGGGAGCTAACCCAGCCCAAGTTAACCTGCAACTCAGGTTGGGATTAATAGTCTCTATCAAAAATCTCTCAAGTAGATGACAGTCTTCCTTCTGGCTATCAAGAAATCTGAGTGCAAACGCCACTTCCTCTGAGGTTCCCCAGGATCAGGTACAACTTGTCCCAACCACCATGGAGTCCGTCTCAGAGAGAGAAGCACACTTCCTGCTTCCCTATTCCATTTGGAATTCTCTAGCCCTGCCTGCTAGATCTCCTAAAATAATAATTTAGTAAACTTCCTCACATCAAGCCAGAAGGATTCCCAAGTGAATTCTATCAGACATTTAAAGAACAACTAATCCCAATACTATAAAAACTATTTGACAAAATAAGCAAAGGAGTCTTACCAAATTCTTTTTATGGCACAAGTATGGTACTCATTCCCAAGCCAGGAAGACTTAAAAACAGAGAAAGAAAACTATAGACCAATCTCGTTAATGAACACAGATACCAAAATCTTAAATAAAATACTGGCAAAGAGACTACAGCAAGTTATCACAAGGATTATTCACTATGATCAAGTGGAATTTATACCAGGAATGCAAGGATGGTTTAATATTAGGAAAACCTTCCACATAATTGACCATATCAATAATCAAACCAACAGAAATCACATGATTATCTCAATACGTGCAGAAAAAGCCTTTGACAAAATACAACACCCATTCCTATTCAAAGCACTGGAAAGTATAGGAATAGAAGGGTCCTTCCTCAAAATAAAGAGTATATATTTAAAACCATCAGCAAGTATCATCTGCAATGGGGATAAGTTAGAAGCTTTCTGTTTGTTTTGAATTCGGGGAAGTGCTATTGGGAAGTGTCTAGCAGACTCCCTATGGACATGTGGGGACTTTGAGACTACATTACCCATGATTCCAATGGGTCTTAGGGCGTGGGGACATCAAAGGTCCCCATGCAGGGGGGCAGTTTAAATTCAGAGGAGAGCCTAGAGAAGGCTCTTGGTCTTCCTGAGATGCTGGCTGACGTGCAGGAGAGAGGATGGGCTCCAGCGGTAAAATTAAAAGATAAGCGTGGTCATATATATACTTTACCAACATGGCCATGGCTTTAATTAAAATACTAATTTCTCTTATTATAGCAGTCTTTATCATTTTCAATCGTAACATTTCCCAATAACATCAGGAGTGAAGCAAGGAGGCCCATTATCACCTCAATTATATAATATTATACTAGAAACACTAATGATAGCAGTTGGAGAATAAAAAGAAATTGAAGAGATTGAAGTAGGCAATGAGGAAACTATCACTCTTTACAGATATGATGTTATACTTAAAGAATCCTAGGAAATCAATGAAAAAGCTAGTGGAAATAACTTTAGCAAGTTGCAGGATATAACATAAACCAAATCCACATAAATCATCCTCATTTCTATATATTTCCAACAAAACTCTGTAGCAAGAGTTAGAAAGAGAAACTCCATTTACAATCACTCTTGACAACATAAAATATTTGGGAATCTATTTGACAAGACAAACAAAGGAATTATATGAACACAGCTATAAAACACTTTCCCACAATTAAAACTAGAACTAAATAATTGAAAAAACATTAATTCTCATGGGTAGAATGAGCTAACATAATAAAAATGTCAATCCTACCTAAATTAATTTACTTATTCAGTGTCATACCTATCAAACTACCAAGAAACTTTTTTAAAGAATTAGAAAAAATTTTTAACAAAGTTCATCTGGAAAAAACAAAAAATCAAGGATATCAAAGGAATGAATGGGGAAAAAATGGGAAGGATAGTGGCCTAGCAGTACCAGTCTTAAAATGTACTACTGGCTAAGAGATAGAAGGGAAGAGCAATGGAATAGACTAGGGGTAAGTGACTTCAGCAAGCTAGTATTCAATAAACCTGAAGATCTCAACTTTTGGGACAAGAACCCACTATTTGAAAAAATCTCTTGGGAACATTATAAAACAGTGTGGGAAAAATTAGGTTTAGATCAACATCTCACACCCTATAGCAAAATTAATTAAAAATGGATAAATGACTTAAATGTAAAGAGTGAAATCATAAATAAATTAGGAATTTAGAATAGTATACCTGTCAGAGCTGTGGGAAAGGACAGAATTTAAGACCAAGCAAGAAAAAGTGAACATTATAAGATGTAAAATGAATAGTTTTGATTATATTAAATTAAAAAGATTTTATACAAACAAAGCCAATTTGACCAAAATTAGAAGGAAAGCAACAAGCTGGGGTGAAAACTTTATGACAAAACTCCCTGACAAAGGTCTAATTTCCCCAAAATATAAGGAACTAAATCAAATTTACAAAAAAAAAAAAAATCAACCCATTCCCTAACTGACAAATACTTAAAGGATACAAATAGTCAGTTTTTACATGAAGAAATCAATACTATCAATAAGCACATGAAAAAGTGTTCTAAATCCCTCCTGATTAGAGAAACGTAAATCAAAACAACTCTGAAGAACTATCTCATACCTAGCAGATTGGTCAATATGACAGTAAAGGAAAATAATCAATGTTGGAGGGGATATGGCGAAATTGGAACACTAATGCATTGCTGGTGGAGTTATGAACTGATCTAACCATTCTGGAAGGTAATCTGGAATTATGCCCAAAGGACTTTAAAATATTGTATTCCCTCTGATCCAGCAATACCACTACTGGGTTTGTACCACAAAGAGACAATGAAAAATGTTTGTACAAAAATATTTATAGCCATGTTTTTTTGAATTGGCAAAAAATTGGAAAATGAGGCGGTGTCCATCAATTGGGGAACAGTTGAACAAATTGTGGCATATAATGGTAATGGAATACTATTGTGCTGTAAAGAATGATGAACTACATGATTTCGATATGAAATGGCAAGACCTCCATGAACTGATGGGGAATGAAATGAGCAGTATCAGGAGAACATTGTATAAAGAAAATAAAACATTGTGGTGCAATCAAATATAATAGACTATGCTTAGATCAACTGATCAAGAATAATCCTGAGGAATTTATGAAAAAGAATGCTATCCACATTGAGAGAAAGAATTGCAAGTGTAGAGATGCAGAAGAAAAAAATACGATTTGTCACTTCTTTATATGGCATATGATTGGGGATTTTGGTTTTAAAAGATCACTCCAGGGGCAGCTGGGTAGCTCAGTGTATTGAGAGCCAGGCCTAGAGACGGGAGGTCCTAGGTTCAAATATGACCTCAGACACTTCCCAGCTATGTGACCCTGGGCAAGTCACTTGACCCCCATTGCCTACCCTTACCACTCTTCCACCTATAAGTCAATTCACAGTATTGACTCCAAGACAGAAGGTAAGGGTTTAAAAAAAAAATAAATGATCACTCTATTACAAATATGAATAATATGGAAATAGGTTTTGAGCAATAATATATATATAATCCAATGGAATTGCTGGTCAGCTCTAAGAAGGGGAAGGGGAGAAGGGAAGGAGAGAAAATGAATCATGTAACCATGGAAAATATTATAAATAAATACTTTTTTTAAGTTTTGATAACTATATTTCCATATAATTGATTTTCTCTGTAATTTAATGTACTATATTTCATGTCTTGAAAAAAATTATGCTGAGAAGGGATTTGTCCATAAGTTTCACCAGGTGGTAAAAGGAGTCTTTGACATTAAAAAAATGTTTAAAAGCCTTTGGTTTAGGAGAAAGATAATAAATTTCATCATTGATATGTTAAGTTTAAAGTACCTACAGGATATCCAGGAGGAGTTGACCAGTACTAGATAAGTATGCAGGATTGGAGTTCAGGAGATACATTAGGGTCTGGACCTTTCAATCTAGGAGTTATCTTCATAGATACAATTTTTATATCCATAAGAATTGCTGAAATCACCAACAGAAACTATAGAAAGAGAAAAGAGGAGAGGGCCAGAACAGAGTCCTCTCAGATACTCAGGTGTGAAGATAAGTACAAATGAATTATCCCCCCACCCCCCAAAAAAGGAAACAAAGAATAAAGAGTCAGATAGAGAGAAAAGAATTATAGCAGAGTAGTGTTAGTGAACTATTTGGATATGATACAGAATCTTAGTCATTTCTGATACAGCTTGGGGAAGTTAGGAAATAAAATTTTTTTCCTGTATGCTGGCCATTCACTCTGGGCAGTTTGTAAAAATGGGATATTTGGTCAGAAATTTGTACTTGGGACATAACATGGTTTAACATTATGACTTGTAGTAAATTGGATTATATCTCAATAATTAACTGGGATCACCGTTGGAAAAATGCAGGGACATGAAGACAAGAAAAATAAGCAGTGCCCTTCACCAATGTGGACTATCACATACCAACAATTTCTGAAAGTAATGGAATTTTGGCAATGGTTTCTCAAGAAGTAACTTTCTTGGGGATGAGAAACAACTTATAAAAAATTAGCAACAGTACCAGATAATATTTAATATACTTTGAAATTAGTACCACATATGATCTAGTAGAGTTTTATGAAGTCCTTTTTCATCCCCAAGTGGAATTGTATGCACATGATCTCCTATTGCTCTCCAATGAACTTATTAATTTCATCTACCTGTTTTTATGATTTATTGTTACCTTTTCTCAATTTTTACATCATTCCTACTACTCTCTCCTAAACATTTCTCTATTTTGAACCTTTCTTTGCTTAATACTATCTATATAGAAGAAATAGAAAAGGAGATAAGATAGTAGAAATGAGACAAACTAGGAAAATTTCATTTATTACCAATGTAATTAGTGAGCAATTAGTTTGACTTCTATGCCACTACCAACAGCAGAACTTTCAACTGTGAAGAATAATATACAGATTAAACACTATTTCTTAAAAATTTATTTTCTACCTCACTGATTGTTTAATTCATGTTAACCAAAGACACCACAAGAGACCAACTATATGCTAAGTCTGATTATATATTATATATATTATATGTAACTTTTTTCAGAAATACCATTTTCCTAATAACACAAAATGCACTCTGTATCTCCTTTATAAAGATTATATTGTCATTAATATTACATGTGATGAATGGTTTTTCTCCAGTATTAATAATAAATTTGAATGAACCAATTCGCAATTTATTGCCCTAACTTCTTATGACCAACTATACCCACTTTATAAATAGTCGGGAAGAGTTAGAGCAGAAAAAATCCAAAGTACAAACTATTCCTATAGAACACAGAAAAAGCAAAATGACTTTTTTTTAATGATTAAACTCAAGATACTACCTTTTTGAGAATCAACTGAGTTAATCTTCAGTACATATGATGCACTAACATGCTTATAAAGTGCAACCAGAAAAATTGAAAACAAAGCAATACCTAGAGATATGACCTATCCTAATTTTGAAAACTGCTTTTAGGCAAATATGTTACCTATTTAAAAACACATCTATTTCAGGAAATCACTGATTCCAAATATAAATTACTTGAAGATAACATATTTTTTAAAACTTTACAAAAAATGTACAAGATGACTGTCCTAAGCTTTGAACTTTCTTTTCTTAAAAGAAGGCAAAACCGTTTTATTTATTAATTTTTTTTATATTTCTTCAGGACACTTCTAAAATTGGGTGTTTTAGGAAAAACTTTGAAAATGTAAGAAATGTTTTTGAATATATAAAAACATTACCTCTCCTTTATATTCCACTGCTTTCAGGCCTGCATAAACTGGTACAAAACTGCTAGCCAAAAGAACCTAGATTTAAAAAAAAAAAAAGCATTGTGAATAAAGACAATTATTATTTTCCTATCCTATAAAGTTTATATTAATCAATGAGTGTGTTGCTTTTATTTGAAAAGGGCTATGTAGAAAAATGCTATATTTTGAAAAATGTATGTAGTTAAAATAAGTGTGATGCTTTTTGAAAACTTAAAAATACTCGAGGTATATACAAATCAATTCTCTTTAAATCAACCAAATCTGTTTAAGTAAAATTTGTGCAAAAATAATATTTTTAAATCATGAAGGCATACAGATGGAAAACAAATTATCTACTGCATTTACCATGTACAGTACATTCGTTTTAAAACATACAATTAACTTTTGCAAAAGGAAAAAAAATACCAAATTTGATTTCTACAATAGTCTGAGACACTCTAATCTATGATATCAGGATGTTGCTAGGGGAACAGTTTCTTGTAACTTGGTCAGATTACATTAGAAAGTGGATGCTAGATATATAAAATGAATCTTGACTTTCATCTAGATAGTTGAAAAGAATTTTAGTTTGGGAGGTAAAATGTAGATAAGGAATTTTTCTAGCAAATTTATATGTTTAACATACTGTGTATTTTCAAAAGCATAGCATCCTCATTGTTTTAGTTCTTAGGACATCCTATTAGAATTTATTTAATACAAAATATAATAAACAAACTCTGAATCTAAGTAATATTTATAACATCATTTCTATGGAGGAGTATATTCCAAATTCCTACTTGTAAACTACCAATTTGGCACCTATTTGCTACCTTGTATTCTTATTTATCATTTTATGTACATATCTTCTTCGAAACTATATTATTATTGGATTTTTTGACCCAGAAACTTGATTTCTTTTTTTTTAAACCCTTACTTTCTGTCAAAGTAAGGACTCTAAAACAGATGGGCAAGGGTCTGGCAAATGCAGTAAAACCTATGACTTCACTAATATATGGAACCCTAGTTGAGGAAACTCCTTCCACTCATGCAAATCAGGAACTGCTTTGTAATTCATTGTCTTAGAGCAATATTCAAGAGTTAAGTAACTTACTAAGAGTTATATTTTCAGTATGCGTTTGAATTTGAATTCAGTTTTTCCTGATTATGTTTCTGCCTATACAGTATAGAATATTAATCATATAACTAGATTATATTAATAGTTCCCATTTATATATGTTGCTGTTTTATAAAAGCACTTTCCTCCAACATAATCCTGTATGATTACACTTTTTTTATTTCAATACCTTGCACACAGTTAGTGTTCAATGAATATCTGATAAAAATAGAGCAAGTATCCCTGTGCCTACTCTCCAAAAATAGAAGCAAGACTCCTTTGACTTCCACTGATAGCTCCCTCCTAGTGGTACTATAAAGGGCTGCCAATTTATGAATAGGGACAGAGAAAGATTCCTGTAGAGGTTCCTTTACAAGGGAATTAGAAAGTCAGAGGGAGTCAAGAGCTTCAATGGTGAAGGCTACTCTCATGGCAATGGGGATATCTGCTCTATTTGAGCCTAAGTGCTTCAGAAGGTTAGAGCTCCACCACTTGTAAGTCCCTTCACTATTTTTTTTTAAATGACCAGGAGTATGGAGGACAGCCAATCATATGGGCTGGTATTTATAAAGAAGATGTTTATAAGATGAAGGCTGTCAGAATAGATTTTTTATATATAATTTTGGATAATTAGATTCTAATCTATATTACATGTTCACTGTGATAATGAAAACACTTTAATTTGAAGCAACATTTCTAGGATGACAGCATTAACATTTTTTGCGGTACTGCAAGAGTAGTGCCAGATGTTATAGCAATCTTATGTGAGATGAGTAAATCTTACATAAAATGAAGCAAATGCATTAAAGTCCATACGGTTTTGCATCCAAAAGTATCAACATTAATTTTAAAGTATATGTATGACATTACATTAGTTGTACTTATTTTAAAAATAAACAAAGCATTTATTAGAAGGTATGTAAAAATTATAAAACAATTCAGCGGTAGTCAGGTAGAACCAATCTGAACTACACCTATACTAGTTAAGGCAACAACTATAATTATTAATTAATTGCATTTCCCTTAACTGTTATAAATTGGCTACTCCTTTAAAAAAATACTGACATCAAGCATACTTTTGTGTCCAATTAAAGAGAATGAGAATCCCTGATCCCCTGATTCTTTTTTACTAAGACCTCATTTATCACAATTAATCAGTATTTAGCCACAATAAGTGACTAATCTGGGAGTGTTTAATCAGTCATTAACAGAATTATTGTAAGATTAATAGAAATCAGAAATTATATTTTATAAGGGAAAAGTCTAATCTATGCAGTAAATCTAGCTACTTCCTCCTTTTTTTATAAGCTAGCAACTGCAATAGGGTGTGACTCATCAAGTAATTAAAAAGCTTAAAAAAAACATATAAGGCATGTTCCGATGATGAGTGGTCTTGGAAATGTACTGACCCCTTGACAAAGGGGCATTGCTAGTATATTATACTGAAGATTGTCTTAATTAGCCAAGACTCAATAAGAAGCCGAGACACCTCTTCAAACTAGCACCCAATCATTGGTAGAGAAATATAAATCCCACTCATTGTCACTAAGCAGAAGGCTTGATCATATTTGGCACAGAGATATCCTGAGCAGAAAGACGTCTAATAGAGATCTCTTGTTTTCCACCCTGGTGGTTGACTTTTGGGTTGTGATCTTGAATGATGTAATTTTAGGATATTAAGAAAGGGAAAAAAAATTCTCATTCAATTATATTTGATTATGAGGAAAATCTAATGACCCAGCTTTGCTGAGAGACACTGGTCTCTCTCAATAATTCTGTTACTGGCCTGGAGCTTTCCTTCTTTGTTTTATTTCAGATTGGCTGAAAAATATTTGTCACACAGTTAACAGGTAATTGCTGTATTATACTTTAGCAGTGGTTGACGAAATGTGTGGGTAGAAGAGATTAGATTAAAATTATATCACTTAGACATTTAAAAACTAAAGATCCTACACAAATGTTTTATCTCAGTATACTAATAAGAAAGTTATACTTTGAAAGAAAGAAAACCTTCATTCCTAAAAGCCTGAATTACATTTTTCCATGTCATATTTTATCGTGAAGTTCATGAGTTAATGCTTGAAAACTGCTTTGAAGCATTCAGATGAAAAATGCTATCCAATTACTTTTTTGCTATATTAAGACTAAGATTCACATAAGTGATATGAAAAGTACAATGAACTGAAAAATACTTGTCACTTCTCAAATCAAACAAAGTATTTGTTTTGTCACAGCTTACTATCTTTTCATATGTACTAATGATCTGCTCATCAAAGTAAGTTTAAAAGGAAAATTAGCTTTAAAAGAGAATCAGGAACTAAGCTGCTTTTCTCAACTATAATCAGCATACCAAAATAAAACTGCATCTAAGAGGAATTTTTGTAAATGAAAAATAATAGCTTTAGGAAATTATAAGGCCATAATGAATTGAATCTAGCCACATATTTTAAAGTGCCTAAAATATTCATCTGCCCCAAAGAAACTTGTCTCCCTAATTAGAAATGAAAGTTTCCTAATGGCAGAAAAGGGATAGTTGTTTTTAGTATCCTAAATTTAGAGACAGAAGGAACGTTAAGAGGACATCTAATCTGAACTCCACCTTTTATATATAAAAGCAAACAAACTGATACTCAAAAAGGAAAACTTTGACAGAAGAACAAAGGTACTCAGTAAGGCAACCACAGTATGAATTCATGGTATACCAGGACTATTATATTGAACATATTAACTCAATAAATTTTATTTTGCAAATAGATATTCATCAGAGACATAATGTTATACTACATGACAAAACTCAAGTCTCTCTAAAATTTAAAACTACTGCTCTCTTAATAAATTAAACAAATGAGTGTTACTCTCTATTCTCTTAATTTTTGAGTTAATAAAGAGAAAATATATTTTTAAAACTTTGGCTTTAGGGTTCATTTACTCTTTTTTTAAAACCCCTTCCTTCTGTCTGTGTATTGACTCCAAGGCAGAAGAGTGGTAAGGGTAGGCAATGGGGGTCAAGTGACTTGCCCAGGGTCACACAGCTGGGAAGTGTCTGAGGCCAGATTTGAACCTAAGACCTTCCATCTCTAGGCCTAGTTCTCAATCCACTGAGCTACCCAGCTGCCCCCAAGGGTTCATTCACTTTTTTTTTTTTAAACCCTTGTACTTCGGTGTATTGTCTCATAGGTGGAAGATTGGTAAGGGTGCGCAATGGGGGTCAAGTGACTTGCCCAGGGTCACACAGCTGGGAAGTGGCTGAGGCCGGGTTTTGAACCTAGGACCTCCTGTCTCTAGGCCTGACTCTCACTCCACTGAGCTACCCAGCTGCCCCCAGGTTCATTCACTTTTTAAGTTTACTGTGGAGCTTAATGAGACTAGCTGCTTATCTCAAATTTGCTGGTGCAGCTGCAACTCAATGATAGTTTGTTTCAATTCAATCTTCAATTCTTCCCAAGATAATGATCAATACTATACCAAGACTTATTTCACTTTCAAAAGGCTAAATATTAGAAGATCTTGCTTTAACAGCAGTATGGGCAATGGAATTCAGTAGATCACTTAAATGGCCTCACATGCTGTTATTAGATATAGATTAACTCTTTTTACAGTAACAAAGTCTGAAAATACCAGCTTGCAAGAACAAACCAAAAGATTTTAGGTGAGATTTATTAGCTAGCTCTTTTCATTCATGTTTGTAGATACAAAAAGTGGTCACCCATATCTATATGCATAAAATTTATTTGAACTACACACTTGAAAAGTAGACAGGACCATGCATAAATGGAGGAAACCGCTACCTCTCACTCAATTTACTATTTAACAGAAAAATGCTAAAGAATCAATCAGCATCAAACTACACATACATGTTTTCCCTGGCTAGTAGAACATCTTTAGGTGTTCTGAAATGTCTGTGGAAGGAGGAGGATGGAGGTGGAAGGCACTGGAATATGGGGCAGGGGCTGAAGGGCCCCCTGGGGCACATCCTGGGGCTCTGCCCAGACTGGCTGGTTGGGAGGTGGAGCCAGATATGGCTCAAGAGCCATATGTTGCCAGCCCCTGTTCTATAGGAAGGGATCTGTCAGGTAAATAAGATGAAATGTTGGTAGCAAAGAAGAGATGAAGCCAAAGTACTGCTGGAATATTTGAAGTGGCAGGGGAATACTTTCAGCTGGAGAGATTAAGGGAAGCTAAACGTGGAAGAGGTTGTCCCTGAACTAAATTGTGAAGGAAGGTAAGGATCATAAAGGTAGTCCTACTTGACAAAGGAACAAGTACAAGAAAGTTTTATGTTTGTAAGGACAGAATTTGTGCAAGGGGGATGGAACGAAAGGAGCGAGAAGAAGGCAGTTGGTGACAGTTGCTGACAGACCAGAGAGAATTCTGGGAAAGGCTCCAGAAAAAGGAGGAGGAGGAAAAGGGTTCCAGTGGAGGACGTCCCAGCTTGGATCCAGTCCTGAGGGCTTCCTGAGGATCTTCCTTTGGACACTGAAACCTTGATTCCCTAGTCAAAGATCCCATTGCATCTCACCCAGCAAGACTTCAATAATCAGGTCAGCTAAGTGTTTGGACTCCATTTTGGGAGCAATCTCTTAGTCTCCTTTCCCTATTACCCAACCTTGCTGAGATCCCCTTTCAGTCAAAATTTACAATTATAGAAAAGGATAGAAATAGAAATAGAAGAAGGAGAAGGGTCAGGGGAAGAAGCTTGGGAGTGGGAACCCCAAAGGTTCTCACTCAAGCGATGGACCCCATAGAAATAGAGAAGAGGGCACCCCAAAATCCCTCTGCCCTTCACCCCTTTCCCCATTCCTTGAATTGTGATTAATAAAAGCAATTCATTAGTCAGATAGCACTCCAGAATGCCTGAGAGACAGCAAGATAAAGGGAACCACCACAGCTTGGTCTAGCTGCCTCCATCTTGGAGCCAGACCACCCGCTGTGAAGTTGACTGACCTTGGGGGAGATTTGTGTGAACCCTGCCCTCATTCAGAATCAGATTGGGGTACCCCATACCTCATCTTATAGGGAAGCCTTGCCCCCAACTCCTGTGGGGTGGAACAACCAACCAGGTCACCCAGTTTCAGGGTGACACCCCCTCAAAGTCTCCAAGTGTATATTCGGTGGGAGGGGAGAGCTACAAGAAAGTCTCACTTCATAGACTTTCTCTCTCCTTATATAACATTGGCTTACTGGCTCTCATTTATTATTACAGTTTTGGCAGAGGCTCTCTTAATTGTTAACAGTTTATACATCTAGAGTTGCTTGAATTCTTCTGATTCATAACATTAAACTATGTGAAGTTTTTTTGTTTTTTTGTTTTTGTTTTTTTTTAAACCCTTACCTTTCATCTTGGAATCAATACTGTATATTGGTTCCAAGGCCGAAGAGCACTAAGGGCTAGGCAATAGGGGTTAAGTGACTTGCCCAAGGCCACACAGCTGGTTAGTATCTGAGGCCAGATTTGAACCTAGGATCTCCAGTCTCTAGGCCTGGCTCTCAATCCACTGAGCTACCCAGATGCCCTCTATGTGAAGTTTTAATAGTCTTTCCAGGTCTATAGTAGGGCCAGACTTCCCCTGTTTGCCATAATAGGGATTAGTTTTCCTTCAAAGGCAGTACTCTGAAAATGGATTGGTCCCTGTCTCAATTGACACTGTCTCCTGGAAATTTAAGAGCAAAAAGTCCCCCACACAATACAATCAGGGTCCTTTGAACCTGGTGTAGATTTCTGAAGACCCTAAGAGTCTCCATGTCCTTCAGTAAATTCCATTCTGAAGACAAGATTTGTTTCCATATGAAAAAGGAGTCCCTGTGTAGAAAAACTAAATGCCACTAGATCCTTGTTGCAGATCTTTGTTGTGGAGTGGTGGATAACTCTAAAAAATAACAGTAGGGGTTGTAAATGTTAAACTTCATTTCTAAAAACAAATTAATTTTTTGAGGCTTTTCTATAGATCTTGTAATCCAAAAAGAAGTTTCCTGTTTATACTCAGAATGTTCCCTCATGATCAAGTATAATTATGTATCTGTTATATATTCACAGACTCATAGAATTTTAGAGCTACCTGGTAGGTGGCTCAGTGTATCGAAAACCAAGCCTAGTGATAGGTACTGGATTTAAATTTGGCCTCAAATCTTTCCTAGCTGTGTGACTATGTAAGTCACTTAACTCTCATTGCCTAGCTCTTACCACTCTTCTGCCTTGGAATCAATACATAATACTGATTTGAAGATGGAAGGTAAGGATTTTTTTAAAAATGTGAATGAATCTTCATTATCTGAATAATCTAATGCCATCTAATGCATGAAAATAGTATCAAAATAACCAAAAATCATTTCTATTTCGCTTTAGAATGCATTCAAGGATTTTTAAAAATTTACCTTATCTAGTTATATTTTGCATAAAGCTAATGTTAAATCTAAATACCAAATTATTATTTGTCAGAATTTCCTAAGAACATATTGATGGTCAACAGCCCAGAAGCATGTTGGGATTTAAAGCTGAATACAATTAACTCCCAGCATAAAGAGAAGTTCCTCAGCTTTCATGGGGCTGAGTAGAAGAATTTGCAAGAATTCAAAATAGTTTAAAAAAAAAATTGCTCAGAGAACTCAAAGGGAAAGAGATTAGCTGAGAGGAGTCTTCCAATGTGCTCTAGCACAGGACCACTTTTCTTATCCCCAAAGGTTTCTCCTTTGTATTGAGTAGTAGTATTTATTTAATTGATATATCTGATTCAAAACTATGTCATCTCTTAAACCTAATATTACAAGACTGCTTGCTTCCAAAATCAAGATGTGGTTAACTTTAATGAATCTCAGAGTTATGAAATTGTAGGGGGAAGGATATTATAAAGTTGGGTGCCTTCTGGTGTTTTTCATCTAATCCTGGCAAGGGTCTAACCTATTTTGCTTAACCTCTAAAGTCTAAAAAAAATGAACTTGGACAAAGAGTAGTTCCGCAAAAACCATATGCCTTTTACCTCACATTTTTAAGCAGTCCTGTAATTCAGGGTGTTTAGTAAAAAACAAAGTGAATGCTGGGAAAGGATGGGGGGAAGGGACGAGGAATACTTAAAATTATTATTATTTTTTTTATTTTAAACCCTTAACTTCTGTGTATTGACTTATAGGTGGAAGAGTGGTAAGGGTAGGCAATGGGGGTCAAGTGACTTGCCCAGGGTCACACAGCTGGGAAGTGTCTGAGGCTGGATTTGAACCTAGGACCTCCCGTCTCTAGGCCTGGCTCTCAATCCACTGCGCTACCCAGCTGCCCCAGAATATTTAAAATTAAAGAGAATGCCAAAATACAGAAGGGTTTGTGTAGACTCCATGCAAGTAAAGAAGAATGAACTGAACCTAAATCATAAATGATTAAATGGTAAAAAATATCATGAGAATGAAATCACAAATGAAAGGATATAAATTTTCACTTTAGAATCTCACAAATATTTATTAAGCACCAGTCTATGGGAAAGGCTGAATAAAAGATAGATCCAACAAAAACCTTACTTTCAGATATTAATCTAATAGGAATTAGGGAGAAAATGAAAAAGATATGTGCAAAGTAATTATGATAGGAGAGAGTATGAAAAGTTCAAGGAGATATCATGTTAAACTGAAGGAGTCGAAGTAGGCTTCATAGAAAGACAATATTTGAAATAGATCTCAAAGTAAAGATTTCAAAAAGGAGATGTCACAGAAAAAGAACCATATTTTAGGCAGAGAGGATAAAAAAAAAAAAGATGATAAAAGATGAGACACAAGAAGGAAAGCAGAGAGTAGTCCAGTTTGGCAGAAATAGAATAGGTGAACTGAAATGTTCAAAAGTGTATATTAGAACCAGACTATATAGAGCCTTGGATGCAAAGATCAAACATTTATATTTGATTCAATAGGTGTTGAGGAGCCACTGATTGTTTTTAGTATTGAGGTGGCACACTCAGAGCAACACTTTAGGAACATCACTTGGGCAATGTTGTGAAGAATTAGAGAGGAAATAAACTGGTGGCAAGAAGTTTAGTTAGCAAATTGTCATATAGAGCAGTGATGGTGAACTTTTTAGAGATGGAGTACTGAGCCCTGCCACCACCCCAACCCCCAGTCTGAGTGTCGTGCCTGCTCCCCCAAGACGGAGTGCTGCATCTGGATGCCCCCACCTTGCCCCCTGGCCCATCCCCCGACCCTAGACAGAGGAGGGAGTAACGCTCCCATTGGGCTGCTAGACAAAAGGGTGGGTAATGAGAAGAGTGTGTGGAGAGGGGGAAGAGAGTGGCTGGAATGGTCCCATTCAGCTATATGCCACCTATGAGCTATGCTCCTCTCCAACCCCATCCACTGGAATCACCTTCACCACAGACTCAACAGACTACTGTCTGTCCCACCTCCTGATGCAGTACGTGAGCCTCCATCTACCTTCTTTTACCCCAGATAGGGGAAGGAGGAAGCACTCCTGTTGGCTGACAGGCAGAGGGGTGGGGGAAATGAGTAATGTCCTCAGGATTGTATGGAGAGAATAGCTCCACCCCCATGTCTCTGGCTTTCTAATAATGAACTCTGGGGGGTGACTGCAGGTGTGCCCAGGGAGAGGGCTCTGCATTGCTTTTCTGGCACTCATGCCATAGGTTCACCATCACTGAAACAGAGGAAACAGCTCCATCTGATAGTTTGGGTGAAAAGAGATGAGGGCCCAAATTAAGGTATGTGAAAGAGTGTAAAGGAAGAGATAGAAGTAAGACGTAATGCTAAGTAGAACTTGATAATTACAGACAATTCTTACTTAATGTTAAGTGGCCCATTTTGCAGAGCTCTACATAAAGCAATTTTTAGATATTGCAAAATTGCCCCTACTTACTCACTTCGCTTAGCCTACATAAAAAAAGCACATAGAAAATACCTTTACACAAGTAATCAAATATACTAAAATGGAAACATATTACTCTATCATGATAATAAACAGAACTATGAAATAAAAGGTAAAGCTGATGATAAAGTATACACAATGGAGTAAAGATGAGATAAGGGAGCAGGACGTCATTCCTTCCCCAACCACTGTGTGTATGTAGCCTTTATCATTGGTGGTTGGTAACAAAACTTTTTTTTTTTTTTAATGAAGCTATTAAAGGATATTTGGACAGTGGCTCCTTTCTTTTCTATGTAAATTTAATGATAACAAGTAATATTATCCTCAGCTAGTCTGAACTTTTAAAAATCTTGTTTGGATCCATCTTTTCAGTACAAGAAAACATTTCATTCAAATTAAGAAATCCTCCTGACAAATGTTTTGCTATGAATCATCTTGGTTCAATGTCAGATTCTAAAGTTTCCCTTTCTTCTCCTAAAATCTTTGCAGTTAGAAGCTCAATAAGTCCTTTTATATAAAGTTGAATTTGTGGAATGCAAATCTATGTAAAGCTAGATCTTTCTGTAACTGGATGTAGGGGTAAAAGGAAAGGTAAGGAAGTATCAAAAATGACTGATTCCAAGAATATAAAACTAAAACATGGTATTGTTGATAAAACTAGAAAAAGGAAAAAGAGAGACAAGTTTCAAGGGTGAGTTGACTTTTAAACATTTTGAGACTAAGCTTCCAGCAGAATATCCACAAGGTGATATCTATCATAATACTAGAAATATGGGATCAAGTATATGAAAAATTAAGAGTTCTAAGTTCAAAGAACATTGTCTTTGCACATTCTTTTTAGACTTTAAAGAAAGAAATAAAAACCTCAACTCTGTAGCCATCTTCAGAGTTTAGTTTTATAATAAAAACTCCTTGGATAATTAGAATTTTACACCTAAAGATAAACCTATAATCATCTATCTTATTTTGCTTAGTAAAATTTCAAAAGATTATAAGGTTCTAAAACTCTAGCATTTCAATACTGGCGTTGTACACCATTTTATTTTACTTTTTGTGGTGTAGATGCTTCCAACTTCAATCTCAAGTAAACACTTTTTTTGGTTATTGCTGCTTATGTTATCAGTTTTGTCAATAAAGGGATGCTTATTATTAAGAGAAAAAAATAAATTTGGGATTCTCCTATATAGGGATAACTGAAGCTACAGGAATGAATGAACTCTCAATGGGAGGGCAGAAGAATAGAGAATAAAGAATAGAGAAAAAAGAACAGAATCTTGGGAAGCATTGCTAATTAAGGGAAAGAAGGAAGATGAGGAAGATATAAAGACAGATGGTCAGAGAAGTAGGTGAAATGGAGAATGGGAGTGGTAAACAGTGGTAAATGTAGAAAAATCAAGGAGGAAAAGGTTAGAAAAAGGTAAGTGAACTTAATAATAAAGGTTTCATTTGTGACTGGAGCAAAATAGGGTAGGTAGAAGCCAAATTTAAAGGGATTAAGGAAGGATTATTGAGGAAGTAGAGGCTATAAACAAAGACTACACTTTATATGGCTGTGAAAAGAGGAGGGAGGGGAAAGGGAGAGAACAGGAGAAGGGGAGAGAGAGAGAGAAAGAGAGAGAGAGAAAATGGTTTCAAAAGGCAACTGAGTCAAGGGAAAATTTTTGGCTTAGGGAAATCTCACCATGTTATCAAATTAGAAAGGGGAAAAATTAAAGACCACATGGGGAAGCATGAGATTATGGGGATATGAGAAGAAGGGACTGAGATTATAGTGGAGGGATATGTTTTCCTAAGAAGGAGGTCAATCTCTTCCTCTGAGATTTCAAGGCAGGAAGTAATGGTAAAGGTCATTGAGAAATTTAGAGTAATAAAATTAAGCATATTCATATCAAATGGCTCAATTGCAGCAAAGTAGAAAGAGAAGTTATCTACTAGGTGTAAAGGTAGGTTTATGAATTTAGGTGCCTTTTGGGAGAAGACAGGATTTTAAACAGCTGTTGTAAAGAATCTGAATTACAGAAATTCAGAACATAAAGAAATATCAGTGGCTACATAGACCAACTGATGCCTCAAAAAGAACCCCCTCTACAACTACCTGAAAAGTGGTTCCCCAGTGTATATCTAAGAATCACCAATAAACCAGTTGCCTGCCAAGACAGCACATTCCACTTCTAGCCATCCCAAATTGTTAGTTAAGTTGTTTTTTTCTTATAACTCTAAATTTATCTTTTTTGTTACTTCTACTTGCCCCCTAGTGCCAAGAATAAACAACTGTTATCTCTACGTCCTCTAGCAGTTTCAGAATGTCTAGAATGGAGAGAGTCAATAGATTAGAAAAAATGACTACTGTACAGTAGTGAAAGTCCAAATAAATGAATCTGCAGTGAGTCAAATGAGAATGATTTTATGACATCCTAAAGCAGCACATAACCCTTAAGGAAGAAAGAAGTGAAGTAAATGAGAGGTCCTACTTGGAGTAAAAAAGTTGGTCAGGAATGGCATTAAGGATAGTTTGGAAGAACAGGGAAGGATGATAAAGGAGGATAAGTGAAACAGGGAATTGAAGGGCTAAGAGCTATGATCAGGGACAAAAATTTCAGAGTTCAGGATCTGGTAGGTAAATCAGTTTTGAGTGATGGTAAGGTCAAAGATATGATTGCTCTAGTTGGTGATTAAAGCAAAATGGAGTTTACAGAATTTGAGGAGTTCAGTGAACTGTAAGTCTCTCAAGATGCTGGATGTCAGGATAGCAAACAGTATGATACAGTAACTAGATTCAAACCATACACTGCCCACCCAGATTTTAGTCCCAACTTCTGCCATTTCCTATGGGTAACCATGGGCAGACAGATCCCTTTGTTTCCATTTAATCTAAGTTTTTTCTCATCTGTAAATCAAGAGTGCTATAATTTATACCTCTGAGGTCCCTTGGGCTCTAAATCTTTTTTGGGGACTTTACTATTAATTCCAGTGGTCAGGTCATATACTAGGATGGCACAAATTATAAGAAGGAAAGACTGCTTACTAATGATGAGAGTCAGAGCAAGGACACAGCAGGGTGAGTAGGGAGAACTCTAACTCTACCTTCAAATCCTGTGGAGTACACAGCATGGGAGAGTTGTGGAGTTCTCAGTAGAAAGCCAAATGTCAGTTAACATGACCCTGTAGGACGTGGTCTAGAAGAGCAAGTGATTCGGAACAAAGGGGAATGAAGATTCCAAAAAGCAAAAGAAAAGAGGAAATTGAGGGAGTTAATAGTTTAACAATTGGTGGGGTAAGCATGCAGGCAGTAGGATGGACTTGACTAGACATCAGGAATATTAAGAAAATGACATGTAACAAAGATAACATAGTACAAGAATAGTGTTGGATTTGGAGTCAGAGTAATCTTTGAATCGAATTCTGCCTTTAACACCCAGCATATTTCAATTCCAGTTTCATTATCAGTAAAAAGGATATTATACTCATTGTACTTTTATTGCAGGGTTCTTGTACAGATAAAGTAAAATGATTCATGTAAACAAAGCTTCTGAAACATTAGAACACTATATAAATATCAGTTATGGTAATTGTGATGATGATATAACCAAAATAAATGACCAATAATGATAAAACACATAGGTAAATACCATTCCCTTGAAACATTAATATAGTAGAAAAGAACTCTGGATTTGTAATCAAGAGACCAGGATTTTGTCCCAATTTTGTATTTAATAAGCTGTATATGTGGGGGTCAATCACAATAGTTCAGAAAATCCTTAAAGATCTTAAGAGTTCAGGGGCAGCTGGGTAGCTCGGTGGATTGAGACCCAGGCATAGAGACGGGAGGTCCTAGGTTCAAATCTGGCCTCAGACACTTCCCAGCTGTGTAACCCTGGGCAAGTCACGACCCCCATCGCCTACCCTTACCACTCTTCTGCCTTGGAGCCAATAAATAGTATTGACTCCAAGATGGAAGGTAAGGGTTTTTAAAAAAAAAAAGATTTTAAGAGTTCAACAGCATTTTAGAGATGAAGAAAACAGGCTAGTTGGATGAGATGATTCCTAAGGCTCCTTTCAGTTCTATGATTTAGCTTTAATTGATGGTTAATATCAAACCAATAGCACAGTTAGTTTCCACAGTTATAAAGACAGACATATATATACATTTATATGTCTATTGCTCATTAATTTGTTGACAAACTGTATTGGATTCTGTATTCAAAAGCTCTAATACTCTGGGCCTGGAGTGAATTTAAACTTACCTTCATATAATCAAGGAAACAATTTAGTAGAGAAATTAATAGTATAAATAAGATTACAAATGTTTGTTTTGTTACAGATAACTTCTGGGAAAAGATGCAGAACAGCTTGAGTGACAGATCTTTGGTTTTAGAACTTGGAATTTACCCAGATGGCATGAGCCAAGGGCAAAGTTGGGACCACCTCTATAAAAGCCCAGGGGCTCAGCCGCTCTTGGTCTCAGTCTTAAGAAGGGAATTCCTGGAGGGAGAGGATGGTGAAGGGTGGGTAGGCCTATAGACCTGCAGATCCAGCATCCATACCTTATTGTCACAAGAAGTTGATTCACCTATTACTAAAGAGAGCTGAGAGATAACAACACAGCTTTAAGAAGATCATCATTACCCCTTCCTTTTCTTTGGTCTAGACCACTGCCGGGTCTGACCAGGGTCTATGAGGGGGAGAAGAATCTCCAGCCAAATACCAACCTGATGCTCATTAATTAACCTGACCTCGATAATCAAACAGTTATAGGAAAAAAGTCATCTAACTGATTGAAGATTTACAGCACGGATTTTCTTAGTGTGTACTGATTTGTTCCAGCCATTCTTCTCGATTTCATCTTTCTAATGGCATTTCTATTTCTTTGACTAGCATACTGGGAAGGAGGACCCAAATATGATGGTTCCCCTGTTGCAGTTGATGAAAATAGATTGACAAATACACAGTATAATTTTTTTAGAATTTTACATTCTATTTGCTATTCTGCTCTGTTTCATGCACTGATGTATTTGGGATGATGTAGTTCATTTGGGTTTTATACTAAGTTTTCTGTATAATATTCTGCTGCTTTAAAAGGCAATACTACTCTCTCTCATTTTATTTTGTAGTACTTACAAATGAATTTGTATTTTAAACCTGTGTTGCCCTTGGCTACCATCTCCTGCCACTTGGGAAAATTAAGTGTCTCCTGCCTATCACATATTTGGGCTTTTTTGGACTCACTATAATGTTTATTTTATATTGGTTAAACTTTTGAAAGAAATGGTAATAATCAATATCTTTATCTTTTTAAATTTACCATTTTTTAGCACTAGTAGGTTATTTATATAGATCATGTTGAAGTTACCATAGTTGTTACTATTACTTCTTACTCTTTATTTTGATGTTAATTTTGGTCTTTGTTCCCACTTGTAGATAATCTGTCCACATTTTATTCTGATATGACTCTCATAAGAACAACAAGCTATTTACTTCTGTTAGAATTGTGTTCAAATTCACATTTTGTGGTGATATAAGGTATTAAACCATGTTTAGCATCATCCAATTCTCTTTTCTGTGCATATATGTAGGTATACATACATATATACCTAAACATATATATAGCATTCATTATATATAAGTAATATAAATATTTACATAAAAATAAATATAAAAGACTATAGTACTCGTGCCATATAGGTGATTTTTCTCAGTTATCTAAAAACATTTGTCTTTCTAAAATTTTTTCCTAACCTCTACATACTTTCATATGTTAAGGTTACCTAATTTGGAGAACCTTGTCAAGTTCTGCATAGATTTTCTCTACTTCTTCATCCTCCACAACAGATGTTAGTATATAAGTTACAATTAACTTCACATTTGTCATTTTACAACCATGAATTGATATTTTTATTTTTGGGTACAGGATGAAACCAATTCTGCCAACTTCCTTTTTTGACTATAAAGAAAGCCTATGAGCCAAAATTCTATTTGGTCATAATTTCCTTCTCTATTCTGCTGAACTGTTTTTTCAGATGATGGCTGTGAGGGCTTGCTGTGCCTATTGGTCTATTAATTAACAAATGGTTAGCAGTTATGGCTGGTGGTGATGATGAAGGTGGGCTAGGTCCTTTCTCCACAATGACCTTGCCCCTGCTTGATTTTACCTATAACTCTTGCTTCTGGCTTCATTGGTTTGCCACTGTGGTTATTTTGACTCATGAAGTAATTTAAGGCTTGTCACTGGTGAATGCAATAGATATGCCTCCTAACAGACAAGCAGTCATTGCTGCCTGACTTTTTATTCTACTTCCTACACTAGAAAGTGCATCGGATATGGAGCCAAAGAGCTAGGTTTAAATTATCACTGTGTTATCAACACACCTGCTGCCTGATCCTTCTCAACTGTCATAGCCTCTTTAACCCACAGTATGACTGAGGAAATAGAAGAGTCACAAACTAAATGTAATATTTTATTTTTCTTTGTTTCATGGGCTGCCATGGCCAAAGAATTCATTACCAACCAACTAGTTCATGGTACTAAAATGCATTTGAAAAATAATTCTATAATTTGAACTTTCCACCAAATTAGCCTGGCTCCCTCTTCACTTAACCCAAATAAATGAATTTTTGTCATAGAATGCACAGCTACTTGCTATTATTGCAAAAAACAAAACAAAACAAAACAAAAACCACAGGTTATCCAAGACACTAAAACAGTGATTCCCAAAGTGAGCACTACCGCCCCCTGGTGAGTGTTGCAGCGATCCAGGGAGGCGGTGATGGCCACAGGTGCATTTATCTTTCCTATTAATTGCTATTAAAATTTTTAAAAATTTAATTTCCAGGGGGCTAAATAATATTTTTTCTGGAAAGGGGGCGGTAGGCCAAAAAAGTTTGGGAACCACTGCACTAAAAGAAAGAGTTGGCTGTTTTTCATTTACTATCATCGTCTCCCTTAACCCATTATCTTAGGAAGGACATAGTTAATTGTAAATTGGCTAGTCAGATTATTTCCCATGAATATTTAATTCTCAAACTACTAATTTTCAAACTTATTCATAGAACCAGTGAACAGTTTCATAGAATAAATATGAAACTTAAAATGATGAGAAAATAAAATTATATAGGTTTGGGGAACTATTTCTTAAAGTGGAAGTTTATAAAGTATAAGCAATTAATTTTTATTTTTCATTTAACAGTTTCATTTAAATTTTTTTTTAAATGTGTCTGGACAAAAGAAAAAAAACACTATCCTGACTCATTTTTAACAAGGTAATATGCAACTTTCTTACCTTAATGAGATCTTTCCTGGAGGGGAAATGTGAAACTAAGTTATTTTCTCTGGTTCTTGCATTAGTGATAGATACATAAAGTCGAGTATTTGCTATCTCATGGGCGTTAAGAGGAAGAATGGTCTCCATGCCTCCTCTAAAGAAGAGAAAACGATAAGCATTATTCACCTTTAATTATTGAACACCTTGTAAATATTTTAAAAGAGAGAATGCTGAGTATGGCATAGTTTGTACAGAAAGTATTCAATACTTTGTCTTTATATACTTTGGGTTTTACATGAGACACTATATATAGGAAATGTAAATACATACCTTAGTCGTGCCATAAAATCATAACCTGGTGTTATGGCACCAAAGTACTGGTTTCTAATTTCTTCAGCAAAATTGTATGTAAATTCATTACATTCCTGAAAAATAAGATATTCACTAGAATTAAACAAAGTCTTAACCACAAATCATTTTGGGGAAAGTGTTTGTCAACCAAGTATTAAATATATCAAGGACTTAATTTGCCCTGCAATTAAAAGATAACTGGTGTCAGCTGCTTCTGGCTCAATTATACATGTATAAAATGTGAATTCATTAATTTTTCACAGCAATGAAAATATTTGGGTGTGTATATATCAGTTTGAATCTGATCTGACAAGGAATTATGGAAGCATAATATAGTTAATGAGATGAATACCAATTTTATAAGTGGAACATTTTTAGGAAATAAATATTTCATGGCTAACTGGTTAAAGACATTTTTTGTACATATGTAAAAGAAGGTAGTTTTAAATATGACACAAGAAGACAAAAATCATGAGATCTAATCTCATAAATTTAGACCTGGAAGGTACCATAGAAGTCATCTATAGAGTCTAATCGTTTCATTTTACAGAGTAGGAAACTCTAGGGAGGTAAAGTAACATATCCAAGTAACATAGGCAGAAAATAATAGAGGTGGGATTTTAATGCAATTCAATAAGCATTTACTAAGCATCTACTATGTATAGACCAGGCACTAGGCTAGGTTGTAGAGATGCATAATAAAAAACAAAATAGCCCATGCTTTCAGAGATTTTACATACATAACTCATTGTTATTTTCTTTTTTGATTTTTTCTTTCTTCCTATTTGAAATTTGATTTTTTTTTAAACTCAAGTATATGGAATCAGTATTGATATTTTGATATTGAGGGATCAGTTTACAATACCTATTAATTCTGATAACATTATATACCCAAAAGTTTTAGACTACTGAAGTTTGCCATTGGTTGTTAAATATTATGAGACTTAACTGATATTTGTGTCCAATTTCAGAAGAAGGGACTGTTAATGAGCCACTGATCGGTGCAAAGGAGCACAAGGTTAAGAAGACCAACAATCTCTGTGGGGTTGGTGAGGATTTATGCCAAGGCAGAGGACCTGTTTCAGAGGATTCAGGGAAGCAGCTGTTTAGCAAGTCTTGATGTTGGACTTCCCTGTTTCCTGCCTTTATATGAGACTAAAATATATCTCTGTTTGGCTTTAATTTTGGCTTGCTATCCCTGTGATTGGAGCAGGAATCAAAAAGGGAATCATATTTCCCTTTTTCCTCAGACTTTTGTTCCTTCCTTCCTTCTGTAATATGGAAATTTTCTGTAGTCCTGACGGATGCTGGATAACTGCAAATATTGTTGCACCTGTCCTGCATGCTTATAGGATATGCTATCTTAATTGGACCTTGACGGTGAATCAAGGACCTGTTATAATTTTAATTTATACTCATATTTAGGTACATATATGATTTTAATTTTTTTAGTTTGTTTGTCTCTCCTCTTGTTTTGGGGAGAATTGATTCATATACCTTATAGCTTAGCCATGCATCCTGTATCAATTCTATTGTGGGTATATACTCTCATGGGTGGGGTGAGGGGATTGTGTAATTATCAAAAGTCCAAAGTCTAAGATCTTTTCAAGTAATTTTAGGAAAAGATAATTACCAATATCCTGGACCAAGAAAGTATATCTTCTGTAGAAGATGATGTAAGGATGCTTGTAGAAATCAAATACCACATTGGGAGATTCAGAGTGAATTTTTGTATATAATGAATTGAATTGAGGAGGGGTTGAGCCTGGCATTTAGCCTGATTGTAGACATTTATTCCAGCCCCTTTAGCAGCTTTTTGGCAATGTGCCTACCAATCATTTTTTCTATTTTTTTTAATTCCCAAAAGTGTTGTCACTCCCTCTATGAAATGTACAATATCTTTTCTGTTCTTATACCCCTTACTAAGAAAATCATAAATGTATAGACTCCATATATGGAATGATTCATTGAGGAGACTGACATGTTAATCACCTTGAAGAAAAAAAGAGTGGGGAGACTTAACATGCTGATCTCCCAAAGAATCAGAAGGGAGGATTATGTGAAGTAAAATACTTCCATCCCTCAGCACCCCAAGGGTGGGTATTACAGAGTAATGTCATATCTAATGGCCTGGTATCCTCTGGCATCCCCTGTGGTTCCCTGGCATCAACATGAGTGTCAGAGAGCAATGTGGCTACAGTGGGAGGAGCTAGTGGGATTTTAAAATGTGAGCACAAGAAGGAAAGTGGTCTCTTTACTTCTCTTCTTGAACAGATTGACTTCCTGGGCTGGTGCTTGGCACTACGCTAGGCTGAAATCTGAGACCTGATCTTACCTTAAGTTAGAAAGGCTGAGGTCTCTCTCTACCTCTATCAAACTCTCTCTCTTCACTAATAAATGCTTATAACTCTGGTGCTGAGCCTCCAGACCAATTTTAATTTGTTACAATTAATATATAATATACAAATATATGTATTGCATAATATATATAATATTTTATTACGTATTATTACATATATTAGAGTGAGAAAGAGAGATATCAATTAAGAGAAAAGATCCTTTAACTAGAAAATTAAATACAAAATAAAGACTAAATAATTTGGGGGGCATAAAACTAACTTCTTACAGGAGGAAGCATTTTAATTACACCTTGAAGGAATTGAGGTCAACTTAAGGAGAAAGGTCATTCTAGGTACAAGGGATTTCCTATGAAAAGGCATGAAAGTGGAACAGGGAATGTTGTATACAAGAAACTCCAAAGAGATCACGTTGCTCCTACATAATTATTCTATGCTTTACCAAAAGTAAAAGCTATTAGATAATTCAGAAACCAGTATTTAACTAATTGCAAAAAGGGAAAAAAATCAGTAAAATACTTGCTCTACTGAATTTTGAATGTCCTCTTTATTTGATGAAATTAACTAGTCACAGGATACTACAAAAACAAAAGGTAAAATGTTTTGTTTTTATTATTTATTATTGTGTTTTAATAATATAGCATATTATCAAATTTTAAATTTTCTATGGCAAAGCAGGGATGAAAAGAGGGAACTATTTCCATATTCACAAAATAAAATGAATATGTTAGAGTTGTTGTTATAAAGTCAGTTGTAGGGCAGTTAGAAGAAAATAATTCATTTGACTACAACAATTAGGATAGATAAAAGGTTCATAGATCTAGAGTGAAAAGGAATGTTAAGGGCCATCTGATCTGACTTGCTAAAAGTCATACAGCTAATAAGTATTTGAGCCAGAATTTAACACAGGTCCTCTGTTTTTTCATCACTTGCTCTTTCTAGTCAGTGTAGGAGGTACAACGAAGATGTTGCTTCCTTCCTCTGTCAGGAAGCTTAGATAAGATGTTATAAAACCTTCAGCAATGGCAAGACCAGATTCACTAAATGAATCAAAATAGCTCCAATGGCAAACCAAAGAAAACAGATTTCAGATTTATAGTTAGAGTCAGGTAGAAGAGTGGTCACCATAGAGAAAGGGCTCTCTTCCATATCACCACCAGCAACAACTACTGGTCAATTCTTATCAATAGATAGATAGGCACAAGAGTCCTGGGAATAGCAATATCCTTCAGACCCCAACTTTTGATTACAGTCAGCCCTCACAATCATCATCTGGGTAATCAGGTCTTGTGGAGAATAAGCCAGCAATTCTTACCAATGGGCAACCAACTGCTATTCCAGCCTAGCTGACCCAGCAAGACCCTCTTGGAGGCAGCATGGATCAGGCAAGGCAAACTACCGCCACCACATTGACACTGATTCTAAACACAAGAACCTTTGGAATAGCAATCCCTGCCTGGAGCCATCATCTTGGGAAGCAAGCACTGTGGAGATGCAACCTGATAATCATTCTTGCAGATGCTACAGCCAATTACAAAAGACCTACAAAAGAAAGTTATTGTCACCAAAGTCCTTGCCACTATCATATGTTTAAATATCAGAAAATGATATGACTTTATCAGGGAATATTACATTAAAGAAAACTACTTGTCTACTTGGACACAGGGATTCTGAGACTTCTTTAAAAAATTGAAATTACAGGTTCTCTTTCCTCCTCTCTTCTCTCCATGCAAAAAATAAAAAGTATAGCATGTACCTAATACTCTAGTAGTTGCAGTGAAGAATGCAAAAGATGACAGTAGGTAGACTGCCCTCAAGGGTCTTTACATATTTACTGTGACATAAAAGTAAAATCCTAAATAGTTCATTTGGGATATGTTGCTAGCTGGAAAGGATCTCAAGGATCAACTAATCCATTTTCCAAATTTTACTGATGAGGGTCCAGAGGCCCAGATAGTTTAATTCATTTTTCCAAAGTCTTATAGGTAACAGAGCAAGAATTCAAATATATGTACTTTATGTTACAAATCTAGCACTCTTTCCACTGTATCATGCTGCTAATAGTCTAAAAGTAGCATCTCCAATGAACTTAATTCCTTCTACAATATGACAAAAACAAAATGGAAGGGAAAATTACTGGTACTTGAGAACTTCTGTTTCTGTTATGTTACTTACATAACTCTTTTGCTCTGCTATTGTGGTTTCCAGTTTTATCTTTCACAACTATTTAGTTCTGCATTGATCATTATTATGGGTAATGGAGGAAATGTTTTGGGGCAAAGGATATAATAGCTTTAAAATGCTAGCCTTCAATGTTTTCTGCTAAGTTCCTTTAAGTAAGGGATTGAATTCTGTAAATGATATTTATATAAAGCATGCAAAATAATTTACATACATTATCTAATCTGAAATTTATAGCTTACCCAAGTATACAGGGCACAGTGTTCAAGAGCACATGCTTAATAATTTTTTAAAAAATCTTTGACTTGAATGGAAAACTGCATTCTTACTCACTTATTGTTTATTTTTAAACATAGTGTTCTCTTTTTACATTTTTAGAATATTAGTTATGAGCAATACACTAATATTTGTCTAAATAGTAGTGAAAATAACCCTAAAAAGAAAACAGCTAACAAATACATTTTTCTTTACATGGGCTAGGGAGAAAAAGGATCAAAGAAAAATAGTAATAAAGAGTTAGGGAATTAGCTCTATAAATAAGAAAACAACTGAATTGAAAATATTTAGGCTGCATCAAAAACAAGATTATTTGACTCTTTGTGACTGTATCCAAAATTAGGAATTTTGTCCTTATATTTGAAAGAGGAAAATTGTGTCTGAAAACAAAAGGCAGAGGTTGGTCAAATTTATTAAACTTTTAAAAACATCTATGTATGTATATGTATGCTTACAAAAGAAATTCCGGTTAAGAAAAAAGGAGACTGGGATCCAAGAAAAAATAGTTAAAATAGAATAAAATATTTCCTTCCCCTCATCTTCTTCCTAATGTAATCATATTTTTAAAAATAGCACATAAAAGGGGATTCCAATTAATTCCAAATAATTCAATTTTAGGTTTTTAATATTTTGTTTATTTCCCTAGCAAGCCTATTTTTCAAATCTAACATTTTGGTAAAGCTAAAATGAAATCTTGATATTTTATCTTAATTTCTCCACAAGGCACATATTTTTAGTTACCATTTAATTACCTCTATTTTTTCTGGTGCAGTTAACAGAATGGTTGCAACCAAAGATCCTCCAGAAGCTCCAGCAAAGGCCTTCACAACTTTTAGCAATTTTTTGCCATGTTTGTAAAATGCCGATGCTGCCCCCAAGTGGTATATTCCCAGGAATCCACAAGAAGCAAAGGACAGGTTGATATGCTTCATTCTTGCTGCAAAAGAGATACTAAAGTCAAAAAAAAAATTACCCAAGGTATTGCAAATAAGTATCCTTTATGTTGTTTTTAAATAGTTTCATGTTTATATAGATTTGAAATCAGAAATATTTTCAACAAAGCATTGTTTGAAATATAATCCTGTTATCAAATATAAAGGCTTCCATCCATTCTAGTTCAATTACTGAATAATCCTGAACAATATATTAAAAAAAAATAAAAGATATTTACATAATTCATTGTTTCGTAGATTATCACCACCTATTTCCTCCCTTCTCTCTTTTTTAAAAACACTTTTATCACCTCAGACACAATATTCAGTCTTTTCCTGACTTTTAAAAGAACTAGAAGTCTTTTTAACACTTTTACTAAAAATTGAGTAATGTAATATTCAAGTGATTATTTCTAGTTACAACTGAGACCTATATTCCTTTTACCCATAGAACATTGAACCTAAATATTACCTTTAGTTTTTTCCTAACTCATTACTAGAATTCAAATTAAAATACAGCCACAATTACCCAATTAAGGAGTAAACTTTATATAAACTATTTAAAAATAAAAACATAGATCATACACCACCAAAAAAATCTAAATCTACTTTTTCCCTATCTTTTATCAACATTTCACTATAAAAATATTCCCTCAAAACATGTGGGCTGAGATATTCATTTGACAAATCATTGAAGATTAAATGAATCTGTCTACTACATCTAGAAATTCTAGTGCTTTGAGAAAGTATACTTTGAACAGGGCACTTTAAAAACCTTTGCAACCTTCGTGTACATGACTTTTGCCCTTGATAAATAGTCTCTCTCTCCTGGTTTGGCCTTCTAAGGGAACTGAATAGGTCTCATTAATGGGGTGGGGAAGAGTACAATAGAACCAATGTTGACTCCTAGGGCTACATTTCCTGTGAGACCCAACAGAGGCTCACATTCATTGCCCTTGAGAGGAAAAAGGGATTCACCAAAGGGCTTCCACAGAAACAAATTCTAAAAATTCGCATTATTTTCATCATAATGGATCTCACTCCATTGCACAGTACCCTAACATCAATTTCTAATTCTTTTGAAAGGTGTTATTTATTACAGACGGGTGGAGTTTTTATCCCCAATAAAACTGCTTTTTTAACATTTATTAATAGCCACCCCTTTGGTGGGCATTATATTCAGCTGAGCCAATCTTTAGTTCTAGTGAAGATCTTCCCCACACCAGGCACTTCAGGAAAAGGGAGGGAGTGAATAAAGAAGGGAAGACAGCTAAAGGTCAAGTTCAGTCCTTAAACGCTCCTCCAAGTGTAGCCTCCCCACCCCTAAGGAAGGGGGTGCACTCCACCCCCAAGTCCTAGCCCTGGGGGTAGGGTTGGATGAAGTGGGCAGGAAGGGAATAAGGCTGAAGGCACTGCGCAGGCTTAGTTCTAGCCTCCCGAACACTGTCCCAGGGGGTCCCCACCGCAGAGCCTCTGGGAATGGGGGCGGATCTAAACCAGCGGCAGCTAATTCCACCTCCCTCACCCTCTTCTTTCTCCCTCTTCTCTATCATACCGATTCTGGTATGGGGCACATCCATGTTGAATTATATCCCCCCGGAAACAGATAAATTGGATCCGACCGGGGGCACTCAACTCCCGCATCAACTCCCGCACTCTTATCCGCGCGGGTAACAGGAACTTGCTCTTCTCAGAACCAGGATTAGGGCAGGGGGTGGGGCAAAACAAGGTAGAAGAAAGTGGGCAGAGGAGAAAGAAAAGACCAGAAGCTCCCGGAAGGACTAACAGCTCCAGTTATTCCCAAGAACAACGTGGAACCCCGCCCCCTAGCATGGCCGCTGGTGACGCCATCACGCTAATGTGGGCGTTGCCCGAGCTCCAGGCCTAAATATAAACATTTTATTTTCAAATGATAAAACCTGCTGTAGCGAAAGTGAAATTAACCCCGGGAGGGGAAGAATTGATAGGGAGATAAGGAGGTGAAGAGAAAGATAAGATTAGCGCAAGCCTAAGTGTCGCCCTCCTAGATCTAGGAACCCTAACAAGTTGCTGCGCACGCGCAAGATGTTTCTTCAAGTGATACAGGTTTCAGGCCCTTGAAAATATCTTTTTTTTTTTTTAAATTATCGTGAATGTTTGGTTGCTAAGACTTTTATTTCATCTCACGCTGCATATACTCTCTGTTATACCCCAACCGCGTTGGCCAGTATATCCATAAAACAAACCCGCTTGCTTGTACGTATGCTTTAGTGTGTGTATCAGGCACAGGGGATTCCAGGAAGGATTCGGGACCTTTAAAAAGGTCTCATCTCTTTGCTCTTATCTATCCCTGCATCACACCATTTTGTCTAAACAGCTCACCATCTCTCGCTCTCTCGCTCTTCCCCCCACCCCCATTCCCGCGGGGGGAATCTCCCTACCACCGTGTAGGACAGAACTAGCTGGGCGGGGGTGATAGTGGTGGGGAAGGAGTTGGGGGGGGTGGGGGTTAGGAGAGACAAAAAACGCTGGCATCTTTTCGTGTCACGACTCAAGTTTCCAGGGATCAGATTCTCATTGATTCCTCCCTGCCTCTTCAAGTCCTTCCTCAAGGTCGCAATCACAGCAGCACCCCTTGAGATCAGATGATGCTCTGTGTCCCCAACAAGGAGATTTAAATGGTTCACATATTTCCCTTTCTATTTCTATTTCTATTCATGAGTTTTAGGAAATCTTAATTCCCTAGACTGAGGTTAAGATGCAAGACAGAAAGGGTAAGAGGGAGACAAAGGACGGAAGGAAGAGAGAAAGACTGACAGAGACAAAGACTGAGAAAGAAAAGAAGGAAGCAAGGGCATAGTTGTCCTAGTTTTTCCTGTCACAGCCTTTATTGTGCAGCAAATCTAGGTATCTAGCCACTATTGTTTTAGGAAAGACTCCAAACATTTTGGATGTTTCAGGCTTTCCCTGCCCTCAACTATTCCAAGTACTGGGCATTCACAAAAGTTATTCTCTTTTCTTTTACTACCTTCATCCCCCCCTTTTTCTTCTACCATCTAGTGTTTTTTGTCTTCGACCCAGAATACCCTTCTATTGATGTCTCTATGGCTTACTTAGGCTGTTATCTGTATGTCTGAAAACTTGGCCATCCAGAAGTTTTTGTTTTTCAGTACAAATATAGTCCCCTTAATGAGTCGCTGCTAGGTCCTTGAGATGTCCTAGTGCCTATCATGGCACTCAGCAGGGCTTATGAGCCTGTTATGGAACAGTAAATCCAGGCTTCAAAACATAGTGCCTTACTCAATAAAGTTTACTGCCTATGCTTAAACTAGCACTTACTCTATAAATGCTAATGACAGTAACTATCCTATAGATTCCAAATTAATGTCTAAATGGGTAAGTAGAAAAGGAAATAATACAATACCATCCTTCCTTAACTGGAATGCATTGGAACCTAATTATGTCTACTAAAAGTCAAAGTCAGGGAACAGGGGAAATGTGGAAACTCTTCTCCTGATTTGATGGAAATAATATTGGACCTGCAGCCAAATTACTTAAGTTCTAGACTTGACCATGTGATGTTGCTCATCATATGTCCTTCTGAAATTTTAATTTAACACAATTGGGCCTCAGATTTCTCCCCTATAAAATTAGGGGGCTGAATTATATCTCTAAGGGCCTTTCTATTTCTTATATTATATTATTCAGTATTGCTGGACCTTCTGTCTCCTCTTCAAAAAAATTTCTGTCTTAACTTACTCTGTAACTCCAATTTAAAGCTTTCGAGTATTATTGAACTTTTAAGTAATCCAAATTAAAAATTGTCTAGTTGGATCTAGGAATAGCAAAAACATAGGCTTGCAGAAAGTGATAGCAGTAACAGCTGTTGTTGCACTCCTAGATTTTCAGCAGGTTGGCCCAGACACCAGATGGAAACTATGATTTCTAGACTGTCTGGACAAATACCAGACATATGGCAACCTTAATTTAACCATGAAAGAAATTATCTAAAATGGGCCTATATTTGACATTCTGACATCTTACCCTTAGATTTTGAGACCTCAAGTAAAATTATCCAAAGATAAAATATAATGTGAAGCTTTCCTCCCTAGACTTTCCCTTCACACTGTATTTCTATCTCACAAGTTAAACAAAAATCATAGTATATATTTGAAGGATCTACATTAGGTCCAGATAGCTAAGATACAAGTAAGTGAATTATGTGAACTATGTATATTAAAAACTTTGAATCACTACTTAAGAACATTAAAAATAATGACTGATAGTATATGTTTAGTCCTTAGAGTTCTGAGATATGATTCCTCATGATCATCACACAGCACCATGAGGTAGATACTGCTGTTACTATTTCCATTTTACCTAATAGGAAACTGAATTTTAACAAAGTTTAAGTGACTCAGTTAAATTCAAAGGCAGGTTGGCCTGCTATTACTATGATGCTATTATTTTTGTAGTTTGCTTTCATTTTAAAATCTTAAATGTTATGCTATTTGGTACATAACATTCCATCTTATTTCCTCATTGTTCCTAGTGCTGTTAAGAATAAGATAGTTTCTCTCTTTGTGTCTCTTGAGTTTAACAACAGGACAATGATGAAGGATAGAGTGGAAGAATAAGGAAAGAACTGAGGGAAAAGTTTCTTAAAGGAGCTGACAATTCAGTTGTACCAGCAATTAGAAGTAAAAGTGAGGAGTTAGAGAATTCCAACTATAGAAGACAACCTATGAAAGGTAGAGGGGCAAAAGGAGTCAAATACAATAACTTGTATAGGAAATAGCAAGTACAGCTAGACTATAGAGTAATATATAATGAGCTCCGAAAAATAAATGGAAACCTGAGTGTGAAAAGCTTCAAATGTCATATAGCAAAATTGGTACTATAAAGTAATTGAGTATATATAAGTATATAAAGTACCTAAAGGCAATGAGCTATATCAAAATGTTCTATCACCATCTTGAACTCAACAAATATGTAACTATATTACCTTTACTTGGCCAAGGAATGGAAGAGAGGAAACTTTCTATAGATGAGTTCCAGTTACTTTGGGGGATTCTGACCTTGGAGAAACAAGCCAGGCAAATAGGAAGGATGCTCCAATGCAAGTAAGAGGCACAAGATATCTGGGGCAAATAAGAAAAGATGGAGAAGCTGCAGAGAGTAGTTGCTGAGGCTTAGCACCTACTGTGTCCACAAAATGATACTCATTAACTTTTTCCCAATACTCATTCTTTTATCCAACTTCCTTTTTTTTTCCTGCCAAAGTCATAATCTTTTTCCAGTTACCCATTTTCTTGCTCTTGGTGTTGTTTTTAATAGCTTGCTTTCCATCACCCTATATATTAAATCAGTTTCTAAATATAGTGTATATTATTTCAATTCTTTTGTAAATGGAGACTGATATATTCATTAAGATTTGTGGTTTGTGAACTGGAAATTCATGAGTCTCCTAATTTTAAGAGAGGACACAGAAAATTTTAAAAAATACTGAAAAGAAAAAATTAGAAGTTTTAAATGTGAGTCATAGAAAGGCCATTCATTAAATTAAATTTTAATTTAATTTTAAATTAAATTAAATAATAAATAAAATTTAAAAATATTCATTAAATATTTCATGAATTATACAACCAAGAATATCCTTTAAAAATACCTGATGCATTGACAGTAGATGATTTTATCTTGAAATATATTCATATGACCGACCCTTTGAAGTTGGTTAAGAAAAGAGGTCAAGTATTAATGAGAAAAGTTGTGACTTCAAAACAATGTTAATAATAGATTCATTCATTATGAAAAAGAAATAAGAGACCAATGAGCCCAGTAATCTCTATACAATGTGTATCAGCATCAGCACAGTGTAATTGAAGAAACAGAATTGTCTTCTATAAGAACTGAATAGAATACAGGTGGTGAATGCACTTAAAAGAGGAATGTAGGGGGCAGCTGGATGACTCTAGCCAGGCCTAGAGACGGGAGGTCCTAGGTTCAAATCTGGCCTCAGACACTTCCTAGCTGTGTGACTCTGGGCAAGTCACTTAACCCCCATTGCCTAGCCTAGCCCTTACCACTCTTCTGCCAATACACAGTATTGACTCCAAGAAGGAAGGTAAGGGCTTAAAAAATAAATAAAAAAGAGATATATAGAATTGGTGTGAACGCTAAAGAATCTGCATCAAGAAACAAATATGGGCTCAGAGATGGAAGGTTGTCTCAATTCCTGAAAATAGTAAGAATAAATGACCATCATTCTTAGATCACCACTATAAGAATATTATCATCAAGTTAAAATCAAGAAAGCAGAGCTATTTTTCTTCTTTTACAAATGTAGCCTAAGTTGCTGTAAATATGTCAAGTATTAATCAAAAGGAAAATGTTTGATATGAAGGAAGCTGATGGCCAAAAAAGCATTAATGTGAATATAAGCAATGCTCAAGTATGAGGTCTAGGTTTTTTATCATGAATTAAAGCAAGATGACACCAGCCAATTTATGAACACATTTGGAAAGATTAATAGCTTGAAATAGGATCAGAAGTACACAACCTACAAATAGAATACATTTTATTACACATTTATTTTATTTCTGAATTATACAAATTTTTCATGCTTTTTAATGTTACACAGTTAATCTATTATTGTTAGTGTTATAGTATCTTAATTTTTATTTAACAAATATAAGTATATTGTTTTCCCTGCTTTTATTTAAAGCAGTACATCAGATGTTGCTTTGTATTGTGTTTGTTTTGAATTTAATATTAATGTATATTTGATACATCCCAAAATGATTTTCAGAGGACTAACTTTTTGGCCATGGGTAGTAATAGAATACCTATTTCAAATTATTGCTGTCCCTTTAAGAGACAGAGAATCCTTGGAAAGTAACAATTTTAAATCATTTTATGTGAAAGTTTTGTCATTTAGTTTTTGAGAGACAGAGTTAAACAGAAACAATTTGAAATCAGGGAAATCAGAAAGGACATGGAAAGATTTTCTCAATGAAATTGTTTTAGCTTTTATCTTTCAAAGAAGAAGATAATTCTTGAGAACAGACTTTACTAGACAGCTTCAGCAAGCTAAATGATGGAACTGTTATAAGTTGTCAGCAGTAATGGTGGTGGTTTAAAGTGACTTTGGTTATATATAGCCTTTCTCACTGTTAAAATATTTTATATAATAATTTATATCTTTGCATTTTATACTTAACAAATTGTATAGCCAATAACTATAATATGTACTTAAATCTAGGAAATTAGAGGTTTTGACCTGCAGAGAAAGATGAGAAACTACTTATGGAGAAAAAAAGCTTCTCTACCTTATTAAATAATATCAAACTAATTGTGTTTAGAACTCTGAGCTAATTGATTAATTAGTGAGAAAGAAATTGTCATTTTCAGGTAAGTGGTGGGAAAATATCCAACAATATCCCTAGAATATAGAATTTAGGTTTATAATAATGAACATGGTAATAAAAATAATCAAGTGGGGAGTACCCTAGGATTCAATTATTTTTATATACTTATATGTTTAAGGGGGGGAAAGGGTTCTATGGGTTCAATATATTAAAAGATGGTCACCAGAGGATTGAACTATTATCAATCCTCAATTAAGAATAATCTCAAGTCAAAATTGACTTTTATGGAAGTTTATTTACAATTAAGAAGAGAGAGAGGAAATAAGAATCTAACCCAGTAGGTAACTTATTACAATCTTCTAATTAATCCAGGTAGATCTTAACTCTTAGCCGAGAGTTAGAGGGCCAGAGGCCCGGAGGTGAATAGAGCAAAACTTCATTCACAGAGCCTACTAAAAGAAATTTCTTAAGAAAAGTTCAGGAAGATTCAGTGTCTTTAAACTCACCTTATGAAATTCAAAGAACATATATAAAGCAGTCTCACCAGGATCTCAGCATTCTAACACTCCTCCATGAACCAGCAGAGGTCTGTCACCAGATGCCCTCTTCAACTGAAGACCTCTCACTCTCTCAACTCCCTCTTTTTAAAGGGGTCACATATGCATCACTTCCTGTGCTTTCCCCTAGCCTGTGTGTCCAATCACAATAGACACTTCTCATAGACCACCTAGGGGGCGGTCAGTCAATTCTGATTTGTCACTCACTTTAGCACACGTGGGTTAGGACGTCCCAGAATTGGAGATGCTCTCACCTTTTGTGATTAAATCTAAAGATGGGCAGTGTAGCCTTAATCTAATTATCATATATGTGACATATGAATATATGTATTACATATGCATATCTATACATGAAGAAAGGAAGGAAGGAAGGAGAAGGAAGGAAAGAAAAGAAAAGTCATTTATATGGTACCTACTATTTTTCAGTTACTTGACAAATATTGTCATTTGACACTTATAACAATCCTAGGAAGTAGGCATTATCATTTCCCCCATTTTATATATGAAGAAATTTAAGTAGAGGTTAAATGACTTATCCAAGGTAACAAACACAGCTAGGAAGTATCAGAGGCTAGATTTGAACTCAGATCTTCTTGACTCCAGTCACAGTACTCATTTCATTATGCCATAGATTGAAAACTAGAAGTTACTTTGGATAAAATCAAGTACAATCCCCTAGTTTTGCAGATACAAAAATGCAGAAGCAAGAAGTTAAGTGACTTGCCCAAGGTCATACTCTGTTAGTAATGGCAGAACTGGCACTTAAACCAAGATCTGTTGAATCCTAATTCATCACTCATTCTATTGTTCCATTCTGCCTCCCTGAGACATATTTTTTTTTTTCTTGACAGGCTGAAACTTCTTGAGTTCAGGGATTATTTCAGTTTTGTCTTTATGTTCCCAATGCCCAATCTAGAGTCTTGCATATATGTACACAATAAATGCTTACTGATTGATTAATCTATTGGTAGAAATCACAAGCATACACAATATGTAATGTATCGATGCGATGTGGCCAAAAAATATTCATCACCTATTCACTGTTTCTAATGATGAGCCTCTCCATATTTTACTAGGTTGGTCTTCAAATATCAGACCTACAGTTCATTGCCAACTCCATACTTAAAACTTTTCTACTTTATTATCTTTTCATTTGATAGAGCTGTTTTTATTTATAAATATAATATAGCTATATTTCCTTTTTACATACAAAGGGTAGTGGGAAATATATTGATTTGTGGCAAAAACAATTTTTAAAATGGACTCTAAAAAGTAATAATTCACATAGAAACAATGAAAATTTCACTTTCTGAATGGTTACAATTTACTGATGATCATCATGAATTACATCTTAGAAACTTAAAAAAGAACAATAAATATATATTAATGTAATGATATTTTATTATATTATGTTGAGACTTTAGGTCAGGGGTTGGCAACATATGGCTCTCGAGCTATATCTGGCTCTTTTGAGGGCCAGATATGGCTCTTTCTGCAGGAGCCATAAAGTCAATTTTTTTTCAGTCGCTGTTACAGGAGCATGCACTGTGAGCACTGTACGGCTCTCACAAAATTACATTTTAAAAAATGTGTTTATGGCTCTCAAGGCCAAATAGGTTACCGACTCCTGCTTTAGGTCATGATTTTGGAAAGTGTTTGCTAAGTATTTACAGACATCTGAGTAAAAACTAATGACCCAAACAATTTTTACTAATATTTCCTACACTTTCAGTTGTAAGAAATGATACATAAGATGCCAGAGAGTGTGGAGTCCTTGAAATATAATAGTTAATATGCATTATATTTTGAATTCTTATTCATGTTTTACTTTTACTTATATAATCATTACTTATTTTTAATTAATTTTAGAATACATTTACTTATAAAACTAAATAATTTACCTGAAGCCCTTAGATCTATGAGCAAATATGAATTTCAGTGTCTATTTTCAGATTTGTGTTTTTCCTTTCCCTGATAACATATTCCTTAGCAAACCATGTATTAAAATGAGATAACTAAATTACTTTGTTTCAGGATTTAAGAGGTCTCTTTAGTTTACTTTTATCATAGCATTAATAATTATTATTTCTTTAGCAAGTATAGCTAAATAATTCAAACATTTTTGTAAACACCAAAATTAATATGTTTAGCAATACATCGCTGAAGAATAGCAATATAATGTATATGGGTATGTGAATACATATGCCTAAATATAGTAGGTGACTGAAGACAAATATCAAATTTCAATGCTCATCTTACTTGATGCCTGGAAACCTAGAAGCTGTGACCATATTAAAGCCAGGGTTTTTTTTCTTGTCTTTTTGTAGATAAAAAAGGAGCAATGTGCTTGAAAGAATTATGGAAACTGGGGGCAGGAGGTGGAGTGGACAGAAGAGTCCTTAAAATCAGAGATAAAAATGAATCTGCCTTGTTGAAGGATTTCTCTGGGCAAAGATTCAGGCAATGGTAGAGCTGGGGAAAAAGAGACTGGGTGAGTCTGGGACTGAGACTTCTTTCCCTCAGAACCAGTTGAGGTGGTAGCCTCTAGCCTTTCTCTTCCATATTCTGAGGCAGATTCAAGGAAGCATCTCTCCCTGTGGGAAGAGAGAGGAGCTGAATGGAGGAGGTGGGAAAGGGTGGTTCCACACGCAGAAGGGAAGGGGCCACACAAGAGAGAGCAAAGTTTTCTCTTCAGCCAAGCATCTCCAATCCAAAGCCATGTTTGTATGTCAATATGATAACTAGCATTTACATAATGCTTCAAAGTGTGCAAAGTGTTTTACGAATATTACCTCATTTTGTCCTTGGAGCCAGAAAGTCCTGATATATGCTAATGCGTTATTCATTAATAAATATTAACTAAGCATTCACTGTGACCATGATTGTACTTGAAATTTAGCTACCAAGATGAAATAGAAGAAATGATATGTTCTCTAACTTAACTGGAAAGGACCTTTGAAATCATTTAGTCCAGCCTGTTCATTTTACAGATGTGGGAACTGAACATGATATACCATGCAGTTTGCCCAGGGCAGACAACAACATGACTATCATTTCTCTCATTCTGGATTCTATGCTTCATTAAAGCGCCATATTTTGTATTTGCTTTTTCAGTTGCCATGTCACCCTGCTGACATATTAAACTTACAACTCACCAAAAACCCCTGAGGTGCTTTTCATATGTATCATTGTCTAACCATGTCCTCCTTCCCATCCTATAATTGTAAAACTGATCCTAAATATAGGATGAGAAAATTTGTCAGTTGCCTACCTCAATTCCATATATATCATGTTTATAGCAATCTCCTGATCTACCAGTATAACAACCCTGTCAAAAAATAGGGCTATTTTAGCTGACATGTAATTAATCCATGTGGTGTTTTACTGATTGCTGCTTCCCTTTCTATATGCTGACAAACCATCTTTTCAATAATACATTCTTTAGCAAAGAACTAGAAATTGAGAGGATGCCCATCAATTGGGGAATGGTGGAAAAAATGTGGTATATGATTGTAATGGAATACATTACATATGAAATGATGAGCAGATTAATTTTTTAAAATTTGTAAAGAACCAAATGAGATAATGAAGTGGGAAATGAATAGAACCAAGACAACATTATACACAGCTACAGGTTTAATATTGAAGCATAATTTGTGAAAGTTCACTTCCAGAGAATAAACTGAGAAGTGGGTGAAGTGGATACAAAAGACACTATGTGTGTGTGTGTATACACACTGTTGTGGATAAAAAGGGGGGTACACTAAAGTTGGGAGGGTGCTCTCCTTCCCTTGCTGAGTGACAAAGGAGTAAAAGGGTGATTGAGGTAATAGGAGAGGAATGAAAGGGATGGCTAGGTTTAGGAAGGAATGGACAAGGAGGTATTTGGATGGTAAGGGTACAGGTGAGGTATTCAGAAGAGGCAGCTAACACAGACTAGACACCCAGGCTAGAGACAGAGGATATTGAGGTAATAGGCTGAACCCTTTGAGGCAGGAAAGGTACTTTATAGACACAAGGAATAGGGTCAGTCAGAAGTGGTTTGAATCTGACTTGAGGGCTTTCTTGTCAGTTTCTCAAGTCCTCAAAGGAGGAATCACAAGGCTCCTTCCTCCCTGTCAATGAAATTGAAGTGATTCAGGAGGAAGTGTTGGGCAACTACTCCCTCCCAAGATGGATGCCTCCAGTTTCCCTCGGGAAATAAAAGAGAATTATTCCTTCCCCTTCACCCTTGCCTAATTTCTTCAACACAAAGATTCTCCAGAGGGTTTGATTAGGTAACCAAGGGTTTTATTAATGTTTCAGGATTGGTCTGGAAGGAGAGAAGGGTTTGGGGTTTCTGACAGCCGCTAGGGAGAAACTCAAGATGGGGGAGGGTCTCAGGAATGGGTCAGAATGAAAGAGAACCTGCTCTCTCAGCCTGGGAAGATTTGACTGCTTTTAAGGTAGAGGGTATACTAAAGGGATAGTTTGAATTCAAGGATGTCCTACTTGCCTATTGGGGAAAACTAAAACCACAAAATCTTTTCACTAAAAACCCAAAAGCCACCCTGTCTCCCAGAGCCCCAGGAAAGCAGACAGGGAAAACAGGGAAATAATATGGAGAAGGTCAGGGAGAGGTCCAGAGAAATTAGCTAGGTACAAATTGTCCAAAGACAAAGCACAGGCCAAAGCAAAACCGAAATGCCAAAGCAGAGTTCTTGTTGGTCCTTCCATTCTGTTCAAGGCTCAGGAATCAACTGAACTCTCTCTCTCAGAATTCTAAGGCTTAACTGCCAGAAATTTTCAATTGGCCCCCTGCCAGAGCAAAAACCCCTCTTGCAATGTTTGCATTACAGCCCCCCCCCACCACACACACACACACACAATTGCTTGCTGGACAATGTCTTCTATGGTATGGAGAGAGGAGAAAGAGGCTAGAAAAATGTTAATTGATTTAAAAATACATTCTTCAGTTTTACCTGGAATCAAAGTCAAACCTATGAACCTAGAGTTTGAAGAATCTACTCCCTTCTCCATTGTTAAGAACAAGCCATCTTATATCTTAATACTCAGATGTGTCAGTAATTTCTTCACTATGGATTCTGCCTCCATAGATACACAGATTATAATCTCTTTGACTGCCTATCACTAACCCCATCCCTGATCATACTATTTTACCTTGGGCATTTCAAACTTGCCACCCTTTCTGTGTTACTCCCCCAACCCCTGTGCCTTTGACAACTATATTGCCTCCCTGTATTTTGTCAATATGTTAACTTGTTCATGACATAGCCAGTCACTATTCGAACAGAGGAATGAAGAAGATATATCATTCTTAGTAATAATAATTAATGTGACACAGCATATACAGTTTATTAAAATTGGGTTATTATGTCCAAACTACATAATTGGTGTTCCTTTAAAGTTAATATGATAAATTGCTCTTATGTTTATTTTAGATTTCATGAAAATAACCAAGTTATTTAATTGTATTCAAAATACAGAAACTAATAATTACTGGATCCATAATGAAAACAAATCCATAACAAAACCAAAGAAACTGCTTAAATCCTGAAATACAATTATTTAATTCTTTCATTTTAGTAAAATAAGTGTTATATCTTATTGATCTCAGAAACATATATTGGTGATGTTCTGATATTTTTTCTTTTATTCATTCTAAGTCTCTCCCCCCTATTTTTTAGAACAGTTTTATGCTGTTTCTTTGAACTTGGGTCAAAGGAACCTTTCCCTCTTCCCAACTTTACTACCTTTAAATAAATTTCTCCTCAGCATTTGAAAATCTTGCTTATTTAAAGGTTTTTATAGACTTTCCATTTTACAGAGTTCTTCCCCCTAAGATTTTGGATGTAGATTATTATTGTTGCAGTCGTTATTGTAGTTATTTTGAATTTAAATGAAATGATGATAAAAATAATAACTAACATTTATAAAGCACTTTAAGATTTATAAGGTGCTTTACAAATATGATCTCATTTATTCTCACTACTGCCCTTGGAGGTAGGTGATCTTATTATTCCCATTTCATAGATGAAGAAACTGAGACTCATAGAGGTTAAGTGATTTGCCCACAGGTTTACATATGGAATAAATGTCTTAAACAGGATTTGAACTCTGGTCTTTTTGATTGCAGATCTAACAATCTATCAACTGTACCTGCTGCTTCCTTACAATCAAGTCTATCACCCAAGTGCAAAAAACAATATGACAGATTTATATAAGAAAAGATTTAAAACTCTCTACTTGATTTAACCTCCTTGTCTCAATTAAGAATGCATTTTATTTTATTTATTTATTTTAAAAGACCCTTATCATCTGTCTTAGAATTGATAAAATATCAGTTCTAATGCAGAAGAACCATAAGAGCTGGACAATTGGGGTTGATTTGGGTCATAAAGATAGGAAATGTCTGAGGCTAAACCCAAGTCCTCTTGACTCTAGGACTAGCACTCTATCCATTGAACCACCTAACTGCCCCTCAGGATGCATTTTAAATTATGATGTATCCTTGAAAGCTGACTGCTCCAAAGATTATATTTTCTCATAGGCATAATATAATTATAATAATTCACTAAAGAATTAAGATAAAATAAACCATACTAGTAATGTATAGTAGTAATGTATCATGAATGATTCAGCAACTCTAAATTCTTATTTGTTTTACACATTAAATTATTTTCCAAAGTCTATTTGGAAATTGGGAAAAGCTAGCAGTTCAGATCAGTAACAGAGCCTCTATGCAAAGTACACATATCACATTAAAGTGAAATTATATCAATTCATGGATTTGATTTAAAATTATTCCTTTGGATATAAAGCCAGCCTCAATCAGGAAGAACTGGGTTCAAATCCTATCAATGACATATATTCTTATTGTTACCCCAGTAAGGTTTTTTAACCTTCAATAACACAGTCAGCTCTCAAAGGCTATAAATAACACAGCAGGAATAGGCCTGCCCTTGTAAAGGGAATTTCCTCAAAGGGAAGACAATTAAATCAAAGTCTAAACCAGTGGTTCCCAAACTTCTTTGGCCTACCATTTCCAGAAAAAATATTACTTAGCCCCCTGAAAATTAATTTTTTTTTAATTTTAATAGCAATTAATAGGAAAGATAAATGTACCTGTGGCTATCACCTCCTCCCTGGATCACTGCAGCACCCACCAGGGGGCGGTAGCACCCACTTTGGGAATCACTGGTCTAAACCAAATGTCTAAACTTGTCTACTTGGAATGTGAAAGAGTTATTTTACCATAATTTCCTTAATTTGCCTCTATAAAAATCTGTCCAAAGAAATTGGAACTTTTTCTTATCTTAATAAATTTCACATTAACTATAGAAGCCTCAAATGCCATTTCATTTACAATAGAACTAATTCAGAAGTGGAGGGAGGGCTGTACTAAATAGCAAAGATGAAATGATTTGCTAAAAGAGTCTGAAAGGGGTTGCAGAAGTGTTAACGCTATATTTTCTACCATATATCTAGTCTTTCAGAATTATTGAGATATTGATTGAATTGTGATAGGGATTTAGAGAGGGGGGAAAGAGAAAAAAGAAAAATTGTCCCATCATTGTCCCAACCTATATTTCCTTTTACTTTTCCTTTCCCCTTAATCACCTTCCTCTTTGGTAGCAGAAACTATTTTTACTCAAAAGAATTTATGCCTATATTTTCTGGGCTAAGACATTAGGTGTGAATAATAACTTTGCTAATACCTACTATAAGAAGTTGTTCTCTCAGTTGGAGCTAGAACTCAGCTGAAAAGGGAGGGCTTTCTTATAAATCTTATCTAGGGGAAAAAGCAAAAGGTACACAAAGGAAGAAGAAAAAAGGGAAGACCGTTTTAGAGAAAATCTCAGAGAGGGCCAGGTAAGCCTTTTCATAGACAAAGTAGAAAGTATTCAATACATTTTTGTTGTCCTTGATGAGGTGAAACACTGAAATATCCTTTTTTAAAAATAAAAGTTGACATTTCTTCCTTTCTCCTTCTCCAGTCTCCCTAGCTTATAAAGTATCAATATTTGGCCTACTCAGTATCAGATCAAAAAAGATATTACCCAGCAATAGAAAGTGTATTGTGTAATCTTTCTTATTATTCACTATCTATCTGACATTTTTTGACATGCTATAAAAGTACATTACACTTATGGATGAAAGGATTTAGAACAGAAAGGGATCTTAGATATCATTTACTCAAATGAGGAAACTGAGGATTAGCATGTTTCCAAAGTCACATGAGAACAAGTGACAAAACTGGGATTCAAACCCACATGTCCTGACTCCAAATCCAATTCCTTTCTCTACAGTTTTGTCTTGGAAATAGTTATTAAGTCATTAGAAGAATCTTTAAAGTTTATTGATGTCTTTCATTTTTATAACATCTACATTTCCAAATATAGCCATTTTACCCCTTTTCTCAAAGTAATACCTGTAATAAAAAAATGGAAAGGAAAAAAATAGTTTATTAAAACTAATGCTACATCAAAAGGAAGCAGATCACATATGCAATATTCCACATCCATAATACTCCATCTCTGAAAAGAAAAGAAGTATATTCTTTTATCTCTTTTTCAGTGCCAAGCCTAGCCAATTATATATACATAATATTCAATTTTGATTCCTGCTGCTGTTCTTTTCCTTTACATTGTTGTAGTTATTGATTATGTATAATGTTTTCTTTATTTCTCTTACTTCCTTCTGTATTATTTCATCTCTCCTCTGTATTCTTTGTATTTCTCTGTATTCTTCATATTCATCATGGAATATAGTGCAGCAATATTCCATTACATTCATATATCACAATGCATTGATCCATTCTGCATTCGATAGATCTTTTGTTTCCATATCTTATAGCACAGACATTTAAAAATGGTTGCTAAAACACCTATCTTAGAACTTGTAAAACATGATTGCATGTCCTTTTGCCTTTTCTGATTTGCCATAAATTTCATTCAATTTAATTCAACTTAGGAAACATTTATTGTCACCATATGCAAGGACTATGCTAAACTGTTGGGGATCCAAATAAGTTCAACATAAAGCCCTGCTATCAAGGAACTTAAAATCTAACAGGATTCATTCAACCATGATTTATTAAGCACCTCATGTGCTTGGCGCATATGTGCTAAGTGCTCGGATACAATGAAAGTATCATTTATAGTTTAAAGTTTATAGATTAGTGAGGGAAACAACATACAACTAGGGTACAATGAAAGACAAAAACAGTTCATGTTCTGAAGTTTATAGACTAATAAAGGAAACAACATGCAAACAAGTTATATACAGTATTAATGAGGGAAAGTTTCAGAGGGAAATCACCAAAATAAAGAGAACTAGGAAAGACTTCTTGGAGGAAAAGATATATACACGAATAATAATCATATAAGGAAGAATGAGATGAGTGTGAAGGCCAACATGTTATATATTGGAACCCTGCACAAAGTCTCCAGAAAGCTAGACCAGAAAAAGTACTTTGTTTGTTACTCAAAATAATATTTTTTATCCTTGTGGTTTTTTTATTAGATAAACCATAGGCTGTTAGTTCAAAGAAAAGCAAAATAGTGATAACAAAACCCTTAATCATACAACAAAGCAAAATAAATAATGAGAGAATACCCAGTCATAACAAGTGTAGACTGTTCCACCAGCTACTACATCACCAGAGAGAATACATTCAGGAATATTATATGGCCAGAAAACTTAAGTGAGCTTCTAACACGTGTGAGTTTCCTAACACATGTAAGGAAAACATAGAATAAGGAAACAGGTGAAGGAGGAACAAAATGATCTCTCTGATGTTGCTGTTACTCTGATGTCCTTTGGCGATGCCATCAAACTGCTGTATTCTGGGGGTGTTATTGAACATCCCTTTTCCTCCACTGAGCTAGTCTCCGGCTGCTCCTCTTTGCTTGCTGCTCCTCTTTGCTGCACCACTCTGCTGAATGGTTCTGAGCTACTTTCTGCAGGTCTCTGCTGCCATCATCTGATCTTTGACTGCTATGCAGCCTCTCTGGGTACTCCCCTACAGTTGTCTCCTGAACTATAGCTTATATGTCATGACTCCTCTTCTGCTAGTGGGCTAAACTTGTTCATTCATAGATCAGGACTACTGCAGCTGAAAAAGCCAGTAGAAGTCTTTGGGCTAAGATTGTCCTTTTCTCTGTTGCCTCTGGGAGTGCCACACATTAAATTTTTATACAAGTTAGAGTCTAAAACTGCTCTTAGTTTCTAGTTTGTATGCTTTCAAATCATACTAAAATCTACTTAGCAAAACTACACAGGAATTGGGTAGTGTGGGGATGAAAAGATTGTTTTTAACACTTCCCTGAAATTTGCTATTCAAATCAATCAGAAGGAAGATTAAAAACAGCACTGGTGTAGCTTAGTGGAGCTGTCAAAGCTGACATCTGACCTATTTTCCACAAACAACTAAAATCTCATAGCTAAATCTTTGAGAAATATTCAGAGAAAGAGATCTCATTTTTTTATCTGAAGGGCAATAGAACAGTCAGAAAAGGTTTCATGGAAGAGATAGAATATGAGTAGGGACTAGACAGAAGGGATGGACATCAACAGAAAGAAATTAGGAATAAGGGATACATAAAGGATAGAATCTATTGAAAATATGGGACTGGAATTCAGGAAAGATGTGGGACTTGAGAAATAGGTTTTGGAGTTATGGATTCTGAGAAATAGAACAAACCTCAGAGGCCACATCAGATCTGAATAAGAAATTTTCTTAAAACAAATTCAACAAGTGGTAATCAAGCCTTTTCTTGAAGATTTCCATTAAAGAAAAATAAAACAGCCTTCTGTCTCCTAACTCTTCCCATCTCTGTAATACTCTAATTGTTAGGAAGTTTTCCCTCATAGTGAAGCTATAGCTGTCTCCCTATAAACTTAGTTAATTCACATAGATGTAATAAAATTGAAATTATAGATTTGATTAAACTCACCAAAGGTGATGATTTTAGGAAGAAAAGAAGAATGGGTAAAATAGAAGAGAGATGAAGCATAAATTTTGTCTTAAGAAGCAATGACTAATTGGAACCAGGTAATGGAAAGTAGCAAAACTGCCTTAGAATGTACCTTCTACAATGGAAAAAATAAAAAATAAAAGGTAAGTTAGAGTACTTGTTTATTACATCAAGTCCATAAAATTATCTTTTATGCCAGAAGAATAAAATAAATATCCTCTCCCCCCTACTCTTCAGGAGAAGGTAATCACCTGAAATCTTATCACCAAAATAATTAGTATATTCTACACTTGATTCACCTTCACTTGCCTTTCCTCTCTGATTGGAGGGCTGGAGGAAAGGGCACCAAACTCTTCCCAAAGCCTTTTATAGAAGGCTCACAACCCTCCTAATAACAACTTTTTCCATCAGCTGCCTTGCTTGGCTTCAGTGTCAGAGAACAACACACACCTATACCAAGTACCTACTAGGCCCAACCACTCCCTATCCTTTTCAGCTTCCTTTTGCATATTGTCTTCTCTCTTTTGATAATAAATTTGCTGAGGTTATGAACTATCTTTTTCTTAACAGTATACTTTCACCCCTGGAGTTAAGATTTGGAAGAGCTTGAATCAAAATATGGAGATTACAAGGAAGATAAAAAAAGAGAGAAAGGAAGGGAGAAAAGGAAGGAAGATAAAAAAGAAAGAAAAAGAGAAAACTTAATTTTTTTTATTTAGGCAAAAAAAGAAAAAGAAAAGAGAGAGGGGGCAAGAGAACTAGTAGAAATAATAGAAATAGACTGGGATCTAACTAGTGTAAACAACACTAAGCTCAAGGACAAAACTTTAAAAAACTATCTTGAAATAGGAAAGGGATAACTATACTAAATAAATAAATAGAAAAAAACAGAAGTTTAACAATCAAAATTTTATGAGGATTAGATTAAAAGTTAAATAACTCAATAAAATGTTAATAATAATAAGACAAAAGCACAATGAGTTGTATACAAAAATCACTTTCTTAAAAATAAAAACATATTGAGAATGAAAATGAGAGGAATGAATAAAATATTCAGTTCAGTAGATGAATTCATAAAAGCCAGAACTTTAATAATGATCTCAGAAGAAATAAAAATGAAAAATCACATCAAGAGATAAAAAGTATACTACATTATACTTAAAGGAAAAATATATTAATAGAGGCAAGGACTAATATTATTAAACATGCTTTCACTAGAATCTAAATTCATAAAAGCAAAGTTAATATTGAATTACAAGATATGGATAGTAACACAGTAATTGAGGGTGACTCTAATATTACTTTCTCTGAGTTGAACAAATCAAACAGAGAAAATATCCATAAATACAAAAAAAATCAGAAAATTAGAATTGAGAGAATTATGGGATTCTTCAAATGAGCATATTAAAAAAGTATGTTCATTTAATATATAATTTTCAAATTTGATCTTAGTCACTTACTAGCTCTGTAATCCTATATAATTTACTTAACCCCTGTTTGCCTCAGTCCCTTCATCTGTAAAAGGAGGAGAAAGAAATAGCAAACTAGTTTAGTATCTTTGCTTAGAAAATCCAAAATGGTGTCACAAAGAGTCATACATGACAAACAAACAAACATCCTATAGAACAAATAAGGTATCTGTCCAAGAACAACATAGGAAAAATAATTATGGAAGGCAATGATAATAAACATGTCAAAATTTCTGAAATATAGTGAAAGAAGTTCTTTCAGGAAAGAAAATTATTGAGGGACAATAAATTTTTAAATTATCCAAAAGGCTGAATTTAGAATTTAGACTTTGGGACTTTCAGTGAATGAACATTTTATAATAATACCTTGATTCCATTGATCTATTGTCCCTTTAAATACAATGTAGTTTATTTTTATCATTTGATATTATACATTTTCATTTTTGTTTCTTCTGATAGCATTATTACAGTTCTGGCTTCTGTAACAGTTCCCAGTGACACATGTAGATAAGTAATTAACATTTTCAATAATGATGACAATTTTTGTTAAAGTAGCTCATACCTTAAAGAAACTAATGATATATTAAGCACAAATTTTAAACAACAAAACTTGTAAGCGTACTGATAGTTTCTATGATATGAAAAGCATGGGAAGTATGTTAATTCTAAAAATTGTAACTGAAATTTTGCAAACCTTTTGCATCAAAAGTAAAGTATATAGGCTATATAAGTATAGAAAATCAATTTTTTGATGAAAATGCTATCTTTTGCCAAAGAAGGAACTGTTGGAATCTGAGTGCATATCAAAGCATGCCATCTTCCTCTTTATTTCCTTCATGAGATTTTTATTGTATGTGAAATATGTATCTTCTATTACAGCATGAGCAATATGGAAATATATGCTAGTATGATCTATGTTAGATTTTCTTAACCACCAGAGGGGAGGAGTAGGAGGGAGGGAGAAAATCTGAATCCTAAAATTTCAGAAAGCAACTGTCAAAAATTGTTTCTACATGTAACTGAAAAGGAATTTTAAGAAAAAAAGAAAATCAATTCTTTCTATAATTTTTTCTGCCACCTAAAAAAAAACCCTACAGATTTTAATATGATTTGTAAGAAAAAAAAAAAAGATATCCTAAGACCATATTGTCACCAGCTCCTTTGGACTCATTATGAGAAAATTTCATAACTTGCAAAAAGATTGATGGTTAAAATACAAGTTATATATAACTTATGCCTTCTAAAAATGACTTCACATACATAATTATACAACACTGTGTTCTAGGTGAGAGTCCATGCCTGGGATTAAACTTTGTAATTAAGAGTTCACATCACATGTAGAGTGCAGTTGTTAAAGGCAAATTGTTCTTAAAATAAAGCTTTCATTCAACCAAATAATATCAACAAATGTTATTTAGCAAATATGTAATTTAATTAACATTACTTCACATTGTCTCAAAACAAAAGTCAGAAGTTGTGATTGATTTTATTTGATGCAATTTTGGTTTGGAAAATGCCTTCACAGATGTTCGAAATTGTATTCAACACTAGAAAAAAACCTAACTTTTCTTAACACAAATTATTTTCAAGATTTTCAGTTCAAAATATTTTCACACACTTACCCTAATTGTACCCTACAAGGAGCATTTGAAGTCTAAATCAATGCCAAAAATACTTCCTGGTTTTATTTATACCTTCTTTTTGGAGACAGGTTAACTATAAAGGTTCAATCTGGAAAATAAAATCTGTCTTTCCTAGCTATTCTCCAAAATCATTTTTATGTGCATCAATGAAAAATACAACACAATGTTTCCTTACTATTAGAAATAAATAAATACATTTTTTTAAACCCTTGTACAAGGACTCCTCAAAAGACTCTTCCACCTATGAGAGCGGTAAGGGTGGGCAATGGGGGTCAAGTGACTTGCCCAGGGTCACACAGCTGGGAAGTGTCTGAGGCCGGGTTTGAACCTAGGACCTCCCGTCTCTAGGCCTGACTCTCACTCCACTGAACTACCCAGCTGCCCAATAAATACATTTTTATACAACCAATACTAACTTGTGAAACAGTATTGCCTAGTGGAAAAGGAGTCGGTCTCAGAGTCAGGAAGACTAACTAGTCTTTTGAGGATCAAATGAGATAATATATGTAAAGCATTCATGGTGTCTAACTGGATTTGTGAAAACAGAAATGAGGGGTAAATAAATCCATGAATCTTCAATAAAGAAATGAAAATTGAATCCATAGAAGCTGATCCCCAAGAGAAATACATTGTCTATAGGGCATGACTGATGAAAATCCAGAACCCTTCTGCCAATAACATTCCATCCTCTTCTTCCTGCTTTCTTTGTTCCTGCACATTTCTTTGCATCATTTTGCAAAATCCCTGTCTTCAGTAACAATGGATATCCTTGTTTTTATTACAATATGATTGAAAAGATCTCCAGTTTTTCTTCTTTACATATAGTTTTGGCTATTGATTTTCTATAAATAGCATTTACCATGTTGAGGAAAAGTTCATTTATTCCCAAACTTTTTAGTACTTTTAGCAGAAATGGATGTTTGATGTTGCGAAGAACTTTTCTAGCATCTACTATTATATTTTATGTCATTTTAATTTCTTTTGTTTTTAACATGATATATTACTTTTTAGTTTTCCTCATATTTAATTAGCCCTGCATTCCTGGCATAAATTCAATTTAGTCTTACTATATAATCTTCCTTTCTAAAATTTTAAAATGTCTTTAGTAATGTAATATTTTACATCATATTCATTGAAAGATGTTGACCCATAATTTTCTTTCTCTGCTTTATCTCTCTATGGTTTATGTATCAAGATCTAATTTGTATCATAGGAGGAGGTTGTTAGGATTCTGTCTTCCTATGTTTTTTAAAATTATTTTATTTTGGAAATATTATCCTTTGAATGTTTGATATAATTCCTTTTTTTATTTTATAAGTTGCAGGCATAATTCACTGAATTCTTTCTTTCTCACTTTTGTCAATAGAACTGTTTAGAAATATAAAATTTTCCCTATGCCTTGCTTTAACTCTATTCTAAAAGTTTGGTTTATTATATTATTGTTGTAATTTTCTTATATGATTTTCTATTCTTTTTTAACCAATTCTTCAGAATATAATTATTCAGTCTATAAGGAATACTCAATTCTTTTTTCAGATGTTCTCTTGAATAAAATTTCAGTTGAATTGTGATCAGGAAAGAATTTGTTTTAATAGTCATACTTCTCAGCATTTGTTTATGGGATTTTTATTGTCCTAATCCATAGTCAGTTTTTTGGGAAAATATCATGTATAGCAGCTGAAAAATATGTATTCTCCTTTCTCTTACTATTCAGTAATCATTAGATAGTGATGTTTAACTTTTTTAAAATGCTATTTAGATCCTTAAATGTTTTCTTATTTTCCTTTTTAATAGATTTGTCTAGGTCTGAAAGGAAAATACTGTAGTCCTTTGCTATTATAGATTTTTTCTTTTTTTATTGTTTATTTCTCTTTGCAATTCTATGATCTTTAAGTAATGAGATGCTACTCACTACAATGCATATGTGTGTGGATAGCATCTCATTTTATTATGAGGTATATAATTATATATTATGTACATATATCAATTACTGTAATGCAGGGGGAAGGTGTGGATGATATAAAGGTGATATAAGGGCAGCCAAGGGGCCTTAAGCAGTTGTCGAAGTTGGTATGTGAAGGGGTCCTACACCAAAGCTGAATGAGAGTCAGATGAACTCTCTCACCAACAAGGCCAAGACCCCTTTAAGATCAGGATTCTCTGCCTCTGCCCCTGGGAGTTGGAATCAATTCTATTGGACAGTTGGTATCATTTCCAGGAAGGAGGTTGGGACTTCCTGAAATGAAACTGTTTGATAAAGGCTGGCCAACTAAAGTTATTATTCTGATCTGACAGCTAGTGATAAATGCCCCTTGATAAGGTAAAAGCAATGGCTTTCAATGGTCTTTAAGCTTGAGGCTAAAATGGGTTTATTGGTAATTAAAATGAATCAGGTAAAAGGGAGTTGGAAAGTAGGTGAAGGTAAGCAAAAGATCTTGGTTAAACTATTTCTCTAAACTACTTTAGAAAACACAGATTGATCTTTCCTAGGTGCAGTAGTATGAGAAAGCCTTGAGGGCAAATCTCAACTATGATAAAATTGGTTGCTGACCTAGGGCTGCCAAGCCCTGGATCAGGTGCTGATGTCTTGATAGTCGAATTTATCTCTTGTTTATAATAAAGGTTGTTGGGTATGCCAAAGAGCTGTTGAATTAGGCTAGCAATGGTAGTTGTTCCTACCTGCCTAATAAATCTACGCCAAAACACCCAGATGTCCCCGTGCCCACTTTTCCACCCTTTCCTCCCTAAACCTGAAGTTCAGAGCCAGAAGTGAAGTCAGGGATTTGGGCACCTCTTTTTATACCCTCACTCCAACTGTCACCCTGACACCTGGCCTGGGTCCTCTGTCAGGTTCTGTGTTCTAAATGTTCTAACTGCCAACTTGCACTCTCATGAAACATGGTTGCAGGTTTTTGCATGTAACATTACATACATATATGCATTGAATTACATAGTACATATATATTTACATTTATACTTAATACACATTTTTAAAAGTTTCAAAAGTTACTTCTCCATGTTTTCTGGTTAATCATTTTTATTAGTATATAACATATTTTTAATCTTTTGTTTTAATCTTTTAATTAATGATTCATTAATATTAACTTAATGTTGACATTTTAATTTTTTAATTGTTGCAATAATTGGAAAGGAGCTTGGCAGAAACTAGGTATAGATCAATATCTTGCAACATTCACTAATATCAGATAAAATGGATACATGACCTAGACATAAAATAAATAATAATAAAATAAATTAGAAGAACAGGGAAGATGTTATCTATATGATTTATGGAGAGGAGAGAAATTTATGAGTCAACAAGAGATGAAGAGTATTGTAAAATATAAACTGAGTAATTTTTAATATATTAAATTGAAACCTTTTTGAACAAATAAGATAAATATTGTCAAAATTTGCTCTAATGGCTTGACTTACATTTTAGCTTCTGTCTTCTATTTGCATAGAACCAAATCCAAAAGATGGCTTCATCGCTTATTGAAACCCAGAAACAACTTAATTAGATATTGTGTTGTGATTAGGTTTCCTGTATGACTCCAGGTACTAGCCTGGCCCTTTTTCCTGTTACAATTTGGATATTGTTCTGCTATGTAACTTGTCTGGCCTTGCATCTTGGTTTGGATACAGGCTTCCTGGTTTCTGGATTAAGTCCTGTGTAAGAAAATTAGGAAAATTGAAAGGATTAAATAGCTAGTAGTTAAATGTAGGACATGAATGAAGGACAGTGACTCCAACTTGTGACTCAGTTTTGAAACTAGCTCAACTACCTTTCTATTCAATTATAGGTCCTATCCAAATTCTGACCTCTGAGAAAATTATGTTCATTTGTGAGACATAAGATAAAGATTTATTGCATGTTCAAACCTAGCCCTGTGTGGCTAGGAAACTAGACCACCTATGACTGCTGTTTAGAGACTCTTAATAAAGTTTCTAGGTTATCTTGACCAGAATCAATCAGATCCTAAGATTAATGCAAGGAGTTTTCTCATAACTGTATATAAGCAACCTACATGTCTAATCTGACAACTAGCCCCATACTGACCAATCAGTTATTGTTTCTGGGTTGCTTTGATTGTATACCTCTGATGGTGAACCTATAACACGTGTTCCAGCACTGACATGCATAGCCATTTTTGATGACATGCAGCCGCATACAGAGAAGTACGGGGCTGCATGCCAAGGATGAAACAGTTGCTGTAGAGTAGTGTAGACACTATGTGTTTATAGGCCAAAACAACAGAACTCTGGCACAAAGCATCTAGTTCTGGGACTTCCAGGCCATTAAGGGACCTTTGACCTCACTTCCAGCCAGTGGAGCAGGGAGCAGTGGAAAGCCATGGGGAATACATCTTTGGGTACCCTGTGACCTCCATTGCCATCATCCACATAACCACAGCAACCATCATCCAATCTACTGTTCTGGGGTGTCCTGGATTTCTAATTGATCATCATTATTGAGATAAGTGAGGGGGAGGCTGGGAGAGGCAAGGGCCTGTGATATGGGTGCCATTTCCCCCCATTAGAAATAGCAGCAGCCATCTTAATTTATATAAGGAATGCCATCTTGCAGCATCGTGCAGACTCCATTTCACCACTATTACTGTTGTGCATCCTTATTAACCTCTATTTCTGCTTATTAACCCTATCCTTTCCTAAAAGACAGTTACATGTGCTATCTTGTGGTCAGTTAAGCTAGTTAACCCCTAATTGCCTGCAGGGCTAATAGGCTATCTATAATTCTATCTTCTGTCACTGTCTCCCTGATGGAGAACCCAAAAAATAAAAAAACAAAGTTAAATAAAAGAAGTAGTAGTAGCAGTAGTCGACCCTTTTAAGAGACATGGACCGAGACATATGGCATTATAGAAAAAATGGCAGATCATTTTGCATACTGAAATGGTAGTGAGCAGAACATGTAATATAAATAGACATTTTGAAACTAATCATTCCCAGCTCTTGAAAAAAGTGAGGATGAAAGGAAGGAATACATTTCTAGGCAGGTACACCTTTATAAGAGCCAATCTAATTCCATCCTTACACTTGTAAAAGTCTCTACAAATCTAACATCTGCAAATTTGAGCATTGCTCACTCCATAGCTCAGCATGGAAAAGCACTCAGTGAGGGAGAATTTATTAAAGGAATTCTCCTAAGATGTGCACCAGTTCTATTTCACGATATGCAAAATAAAGATGCAATTATTAAGAGACTATTTAAGTTACCACTCGATAGAAATATCATAAAAGACTGAATAATGAGACTGAACACAAACATACAATATCAATTAAAGAGAGACATAAGTAATTGTAAATATTTTTAGATCTCTCTTGATGAAACTACTGATGTCACATCACATGCTTAGTTGGCCATTATTGGTCTGATGGTCTCACAATGAAAGAAGAGTTGATAAAGTTAGTATCAGTGGCAATCAGGACATCAGGAAGCAAAATATGTAAGGTTGTTATACAAACATTTCATGACCTAATCATTGATATCTCTAAAGTTGTGTCAGTCACAACAGATGGGGTACCAAATATGGTAGGAAAAAAGTCAGATATGTCAAATTGTTTACAGAAGCTATTGGACATCTGATTGTGCCTTTTCATTGTATTATCCATCAGGAGGCTTTATGTGCCAAAGCAGGATTCACCGACTTAAATGACTTAATGTCAGTTGTTACAAAAATAGTTAATTTAATAGCTGCTCGCCCCCTTCACAAGAGAGAATTTTCTGTACTTTTACTGGAGGTTGATTCCACCTACAGTGGACTGCTGATGTACAATAATGTAAGATGGCTGAGCCAAGGCAAAGTTCTTGAGTGCTTTGTGGATTGCTTTGAAGAAATTAAGCTATTTCTTGAGGATAAGGATCTGGAAAACTTTCCTCAGCTCAATGATGATAAATGGGTCAACACCCTAATGTTTTTTACAGATCTCTCTGTTCATATTAATGAACGAAATTTAAAGTTACAAGATTTTGGCAAAAGTATTGATGTTATGTTTGGATACATAAAAGCTTTTGAAAGTAAATTTAAATTTTCAAGTGAGATGTAGAAACTAAAACATAAGTATTTTCCTTGAGCAACAAAATATTTTGAGAAAGTCAATGCAGCTGTACAAAATGAAATGGAACCCTTGCATATAAAGTACCAGCATGTTTTAGACTTATTACTTGACCAGTTCAGTGATAGATTTAATCAATTCAGAAGCCTAGAACAGACCATGAAAATAATTAAGTATCCTGATGTCCTGATGTAGTAGTCTACAGTAGTTTGGAATTAAATGGTTTCCAATGGATGCAAATTGATGATTTGGAGATGCAACTTGCAGAATTTCAAGACAGCATCTGGGCTCAGTTGTTTGTTGACAAGGTCAAAGCTTGAGAATATGGAAAGATGCCACTTGGAGAATCAAAGGAAGTGCCACTATGAACAGGAAATTTGGAGTGCCTGGAACTGATTACCAGACACTTTTAGTACCCTGAAAAATACATTAATGGCTTTACTCACAATTTTTCCCTCTATATAATTTTGTGAGACCTTTTTCTCAGCGTTAAATAATATCAAAACCAACAAAAAAAAGATTGACAGATGAAGTTAGTAGCACTTGCTTGGGCTTGAAGTGTACAAAATACCAACCTTCAATTGAAGATTTAGCAGCTAAATAAATTTTCATTTGTAAATGAAATTCAGCAATAAAAAAGTCACTAATAAGCCAGTTAGTTAAAGTATTCTCCCTCCCCCTCACTTATCTTAGTTCACAGTACCCCACACAAGTCAAATAATATCAAGACTAACAAAAGAAACCAACTGACATGAACAAAGAAGTCACTAAGCAGGTAAGTAAAATAGTTTTTGGTTTATTAAATACAGTTATATATTAAAATCACACATTTTTGTTATTTAAACTATAAATATCATGAAATTATGTTTTTTTTCTCAAAGTAACACACCACCTGAGTTATGCTTGGTTTTTTGGTGAATTTTGACACACCAAGCTTAAAAGGTTGCCCATCACTGTTGTATACAGACACTTGGAAGGAGTGAGACACCACTTTTTCTGAATCCAGGTAATTTAAATTATTATTCACCCCTTCCTAAATTGGAAAGTCCCTAATCTTTCATCTAATTAAAAGTTAGGTTACATAATGTTGTATTGTTTCCTTTTAATTAATTGATCTTATTTTACTGTCTGCTCCCCCTATATTTGGAGTCCAGTCGTAAATTGGGGAAGGAGCTTGATCCCAATTTTTTAGGCAATTGACATGGATTACTTAATAAATGGGTATGTTTAGAAGATCAAACCTCTGTTTCCTCAGACATTTTGACTTTTGCTTGTATACCTAAATGCTGGATGTTGATCTGACACTAACTGCAACTGTGACTCAGCTGTCTTGGAAATTGCTCTGGTCCATTTTGACTCTGTTTCCTTCTTTGACTTAGGATTCTGGAACTCTTCTGAGAACCAGTGCCTTCCGCCTGCCGTGGCTTATCTTAAATTATATTCTTCTTCTGCTTATTGGACACAGTCTATTTGTGGAGTCTAGGACTGATTGAGGCAGCTTAGAGCTGTTTATTTTTAGTTTTCTTTATTATTGTTTCTTTTGGTAAATTTCCAGAGATTTACTACCATGTTTATGAGAGAACTAGGCTCCTTTAGATTCTAAATGGTGATATTTTATCCACAAATTCAGCTTCATATGAAATATATTCATATTTAAGGCACAAGAAGCACACGAGAGAGATTTCTGCTATAAGATTTCAGAGGATGGAAATCAAGGCATATAAATGAGAAAAATCTTCATGGTGCATTGGAGTTTAAGTTAGAATTCTGAAAGGGAAATATGCAATGACAAAGATACTTCTAGATAGAAAACTGACCAGAAAATTGCAAAGAGATACAGATGTGTGGAAAATATATGCAAAGAATAACAAATGGTGGTGCAGTGAAAGGAACACTGGTTTGGGAAACAAGATTCAGTCCCCAGCTTTACTACTAACCAGTTGAATGACTGGAGAAGTTATTATCTTTTGGAGCTCCAGGTCTTCATCTGAAAAATGAAAGGTTTAGATAACAAAAAAAATCAGATTTATGAAAGACAATAATTAATGGAGTATAGGAAATATGAGGGGAAGTAGTGTGAAATGAATTTGGGGAAAAAAATTGGAGCCAGACTTCATAGGGGCCTTGAATGACAAATCAACAAGAATAGAATTTATTTTTTTAAATACATATACAAATACACACATATACATTCATATTAAATGTGTATACATTTTTGTATTTGTCTTAATTTAGTTTTATTGTATGTGTATATCTGTATTTTACATATATGTATTTTTTGTGTGTTTCTAACTTTTCAGTAGAAGAGATAATACGATAAGATATGCTTTAGGGAAATTACTTTGGTTGCTATGTATAGGAAGAATTTGAAGGTGGAAAGACTAGAAATGTGAATTAACCTCAGAATCCACGGCACATTATTTGAATTACCTTAGTCTTTTAAGATGGATTTGATTTTCACAACTTGTCTAAAGTTCATTTAGTACCAAGTCTTATGAAGGAGGCAGATTAATAAAACTAGAGAATATAGTGCCTGGTTAAAAATGACACATGAGTAAAAAGTAAATGAACTTTCATATTCTTATCTGGTTCAGAAACTGGCACTGAAAGCAGTTCCAAAAGAGAAAGCATGCAGTAGTCCCTTTGAAAGGAAAACCAATTGTGTATATAAACAAATGTAAAAATAAAAGTAAATACTAGGAAGCAATTAACTGAACCAAACTTACATCTATTGTAGAAAGCTGTAAATTACAAAATGTCAGAGTCCAGGCCCATTCCAGCATGGCCAAAGACCCAGAGTTCATTTATCAACTGATATTCATAGAGCCAGATTGCAAAGAACCCCTTCCCTATCCCCCATTCCAGCATAAGGGGTGTGGTTTTCTGAATATTTCTTATTTGTTCACTCCTAGAAAAGATATCTTTTTTAAGAAGGTATATTCTATGAAGTAATAATCAATTCCATATTTGGTAAAAGCCAAGCTCATTCTTGTAGCTTCAAAGCCAACTGAGATATAATCTTTCAACACATTCCAGGACACTATACGTATGCTCATAACTCCACTTTGCAAGGATATCTTACCAAGGCTTTTTTTTACTCACACTATGATTTTTGATTACTGATTCTCATACATAATTATTCAATCAATTAATAATTGGGATTAGTCCTTATGGTACCACTAAAATACTGATTATCTAATAGGTTTTTTTGCAGAGACTACAGAGGCATAAAATAGTGAATACAAAACTTAATTAGATTATGCAGATCACACTGTAATTGTAAAAAACAGTTATACTATTTATCTTCACATTTATGCATATATACATATGTAGAAACAAAGCAAAAATTTGAAATTATAGCATTAATTTTTATAAATATGCACTGAAAATAAATATGCTTGTCCAAGAAAAATAAATTCTCCTATAACTAAATCCAAAACTGTGTCTCATTCTTGTTTTTCCTCTCCTCCCTACCCCTCCCCAAGGATACAGTTAATTTCATTTAGGTATTCATAGAGTTTTGTATAATATATATTTCCTTGTTCATTATATTGTGAAACAAGACACATATTGCTTATACTAGAAAAAATTTTGTGGAAGAAATAAAGTGATAAATGGTACATTTCAATCTACATTCAAAATCTCTCTGTTCCTTCTATAGTAGTGCATTTCCTTTTTCATCTTGAGTCCCTTGAAATTGTCCTGGATCCTTACTTTGCTGAAAATAGTTAATTCATTCACAGTTGATCATCATATATTATTGCTGTTACTATGAACAATGTTCTGGTTCTGCTCATTTCATTTTGCAATATTTCATATAAGTTTCCATGTTTTTGTGATCATTTTGTTTATCATTTCTTGTGACACAATAGTATTCTGTTATAATCATATACCATGACTTATTCAGCATTCCCCATGTGATTGACACCCCATCATTTTCCATTTTTTTGTTATCACAGAGTGCTGCTTTAAATGTTTTAGAAAATATATAAGTATATATATTTCATTTTTCCTTGAACACATTAGGAAATAACCCTAGTCATGGTATTACTGGGTAAGTAATTTTTATAATGCTTTAAGTATAATTCCAGATTGTTCTCCAAAACAGTTGAATCAGTTCATAGTACTATCAACAATGTTCTTGTTTTTTTTTTTACTTTCCCTTATTTTTCTACCTTCCCTTAAACATTTGTCATTTTTCCCTTTTATCATTTTAGCCATTTTGATAGGGATGAAATGATATCTCAGAGTTACTTTGTTTTACATTTTTCCAACCAATTATAAATTAGAGCACTTTCATATAGTAATATATGAAGTTTTGACTTCTTCACCCAAAAACTGTCAGTTCATATTTTTTGACCATTTATCAATTAAGGAATGGCTCACACTTTTATATATTTAGCAAAGTTCTCTCTATATCCAAGAAACTATTCACCTCTCCAAAAAAAATTCCCTACTTATTGCTTTCATTTTAATCTAATCTTGGCTACAGTTGTTTTATTTATCATTGTTATTTTGAAGAATGCAATATCTTTTTCTGGTGCCATATCTTTAACCATAGTTAAACATTCATTTATACTAAATTTATACAAAAATTATAACAAAATTCATACAAAATAACTGGAGCAGCTAGATGGTAAGTATATAGAGTATAGGGCCTAGAATCAGCAAGACATCTTTCTGAGTTATTAGTTGTCTGACCCTAGAAAAGTCATTTAACCCTATTTGCCTTGGTTTCCTTATCTCTTAAATAAAATGGAGAAGAAAATTGCAAATCACTCTAGATCTTTGCCATAAAGATGCCAAATGGCATCAAAAAGAGTCAGATATAACTAAAAACAACATAACAACAAATACAAAATAATATTTAACAAATGTCTCACTAAATGATCAGAAATTTTGATTTTTAATGACATTAAATTTTTAAAATTTTATGAAATACTAAAAAGTCTAAGAAGAAATGTTTTATATTAAAGATGTTATTTATATTAGATACAAATACCATTTCCATCTTCCTTTTTAATATAACAATAATGTTTTACATAATGCTTAAAGTTTACATTTCAATAATAGCTTCATTTGATGTGTAAGGTTTATAGTTAAAGGTTAATATTTAAAATATATAATGTGATTTTTTTAGATAAAGAGTAAATTTTTAAGTAGACTTTTGACTAATAATTTAATATATATTTACATTCTGCTTAGATAGTTCTCTTCTCTACATTATGAAGTTGGCATTTAGAAATATATATATTAGTGAGTTAATATGGAATGATAATTATATATCATAAGTAAAACACAAGAAATGAAACATAAGCTAGAAATGCTTTATCATAGTTCTTAGTCCTTTTAGAATATATAATTTCTTTTCTTTTTTCCTTTTATATATTTTAGGCCCTCCATTTGATTAAAACATTTAAAGTTAGTTATAATTTCTCTAGTCTTACACTCTCTTTGATGGAAAGTGAGTTATGATATTTCTAAACTCTACCACCTAACTCCAAGAGACATATAGATTTCTATATAAAAAGGAAAAGAAGAGTCCTTTGATATTCCTGCAATACAGAAAGCACTTAGCTCTGCAAATTTGACCTCATTGTAAAAAAGCTTCAGAGTCCCTAAGATATTCCCCAGGGTGCTTTGCAATATTCCAACTCCCACTTAGCTGCTCCTATTGATTCCTTTATCTAGGACACACACTCAAAGGTAGATAAATTAAAAACTTAGCATAAAAAACAAAAGCACTAACATTTTGAGGTCTAAATTATTTTTTTGTGAAAGTTTGCATTGATTAAATAAAGGAAGATATTTTCATACCTTTCTTTCAGTTAGCATTTAATCTCCAAGCTGGGAACAAATTATGGCTAAAAATAATTCCCCTGAAGCATTAAAATTATGTTATATTTGCAATAACTAGTTAAAACTGGAACAAATTCAGATGAGTATAGAGAATGACAAAGTCATTAAGTATAGAGGAAGCATTGCTATAGTGCAAGAAGGAGCTTTGGCACAGGTACTGGAGCATGCTGGAGGGGGCTGCTCCCCTCCCTCTCTCTGTGCATGCCTGAAGACATTTTTCACGTGACCCATCCCTCTGTCTAGCAGCCCATTGGGAGCTCTTCCTTCCTCCCCTGTCTGGGGTAAGGCAGGAACTATGGTTTGAGAGTTGCAGTTTGGGCACTCGGTCTCTAAAAGGTTTGCCATCACTGCTCTACAGAGTATAAAAAGGAAAATTAAAAACAAAAAACAAAAATTAAATGCCTCAGAGGAAAGGCCCACTTGTTGGTTATACCTCAGACTACTAAAAAAGCTTATATAAAAATGGTCTCTTTGAAGTCTATATGAATTTTCTGCTCTTGATCTCAACATTATAATATATGACATTATAATACTTTTTCAGTAAATTTTTTTCAGAAGAGATACATACTGTTATATAATCTTGTCAACTTGTTACAGAGGTATTTTGTTAGATGATGCTGACAAACATTCAGGAATCTCGAAAGGATGAGGAGAATGAGATGTGGTGAGAAGGATGACACAGCGTCAGGAGAGCCACTGAAGATGGTAGCAATCAGAGGCAAAGTTTATTTTATCCCAGTTAGTATTTTATAGGGCAATGTTACATAAGATGAAGGATTAGGTAATCTTCTTACAAAGACAATGGTTAATAATGATTTACAATGACTTAGTTTAGACATAGTTTTCTATAGGATAATAAATCACAGGTAAATATGTAACCATCTGATTAAGTTTCTCATAGAATTCTTGCGCCACTGATTTCTTGGAAGGACATTTAGTATTTGGGAAGGAACTGGATTAAGTTCTCAAGCTGGGGGTGGGGAGCTACATGTCTGACTACTTCTAGGTTATGGCTGTTAATTTACCCGGAACTATTCTCACTACTGGGGGCTACAGTATTTTCAGTGATTTCCACATAGTAAATGCTTAATTCAGTAGTTTACTGAACTGACCTGAACTGAATTGAGTTCATGGTAACTGTATAGCAATTTCATTTGATTTATAAAAAAAAAAAAAAAAAAAAAAAAGACATGGTTATATTTTTTCTAGACTGAATGAGGGAGGAAAATAATAGACAAGTAATATCATGAGCCTTGGTAATAGGTGGGTAAGCTAATTATTATTCATACTTATCTGAATCTATTTCATCCTACTCTTTTTCTCCCTCCAATTTCAGTTTAGTGGATTCAGAAAAAAAGCAGTCTTGGCAGTAGGTGGCACTGCTGTTTGTCTTGTCTTGATCTGGGAAAAAGAAATTATCTTATTAACTCAAATAATTCAAGTCTTTACCCATCATCTACTACCTAAATAATTGAATTAATGCTTCTTAGGAAACATATTCTTTAAAGCAAAAATCTTGAAATTAAATAAACACTAATTTTGTTTATAAGCTTGAATTTTTTAAAAAGTGTAAAGAATTCAACTTACTAATTTAACTTCTCTATTCAGCAACTTTGCTTTAGATCTTCCAGTTATCTTAGCAATATGACAAATTACAGCATGTCAAACAACCAATTAAAAATCTATTCCAGAAATTCATTTGATAAGTTAATTTTGTAATTCATAATTTTCTTAAAAATAGTAGATGGGGAAGGTTTGTTTTAACAGTTTCAAACAGACCATGCTATGTTATTGAGTGAAAAACAATATCAAATATGTTAAGTATTAACAGAATGAAACAAGGCAGAATTTTAGATATATTTTATTCAGTGAAATTCCAGACCTTAATCAGGAAAAGTTATACTAAATAGCATTAGCACTAACACATGAAAAAAATGCAAATGATTTGGGGAAAAATAACTATCTCTAACATTAAAAGAAACCAATGATTTCTAAGTTATTAGATGCTATGTTTTGAAAAGAGTCTATTTTATACATCTCCTCATTAAGTTCTGTACCCCTCAGTAGACATAACAATAATCTGGTAGGCTCCAGCAGAATGCCCTCAATTCATTTGTAAAGCAGAAATCCATTTTTTCCCTATTTTCTTTTGGCTGAGTATGTACATTTCTAACTTCAGCAAATTAAATAGAAAATGGCAATAAAGGAACAAGAATGCCTGTTGAAATATCATTAACCAGAGAATTTTGTTTTTATTACCATCTCCATGCCTAAGGCATGGTGTTAAGAGTTAGAAGACAGCTTCAGATTCCAGGTATAACACTAGCTTTGTAGCCTCTTGGATCCAGTTTCTTCATCTACAAAATGAGATTTTTTTAATCTTATATGAGGTGAGTGTGAGGGGGAAAAAAGTGTTTTGTAGATCTTAAAACATTTTAGGAATGTGAACAAATTTGCTTTCATTTTAAATCCTTTTCTTACCCACTCCTTCCATCTTCTGGCTTTCACTGAAATCGGGCTCCTTCTTAACAATATGGCCTCTCTAGTCTCCCTCGGCAGCACTGGCAACACTTTCATTGATCCCCCTTGACTCACCTGCCACTTGCTCCTCTTTGAGGTTCTTTCCCCAACACCATCACTTATCATCACATTCAAATGAACCTTTTGATTCATGCAATCAATGTCTATCACCCAAGCACAATCCCAGTGGCTGCTTTCTATAAACCTCAATGAATCCAGATTCTGGCTCATAATCTTTCTCTCCTTCCCAATCTCTCTCCTCATACAAGAATTTAAAACATATTTATTGATGCTCTCTCAACACTCTAACCTCCTAGTTATTCAACTTACTCTTTTCCTATGCCTTAGTCTTTTATCCCGTTCCAGCCACACACAAAGATAATTATACTCTTCATCTTACAGTCATCCACAAATGCACCACTTTGCTATTCATAGACTCTGAAAATCCTTTATCTGATCACAATATCTTGGCATTCCACTTCTCCAATAACAAGTCCTGTTTTTTGCCTACATCCTTTTCTCTTACAGATGTCCTGTTGAATATAGGTGAAAGAAACAATGTAACTCTCTTAACTAGGTCTACTACAAATTTGTTATATGGGTTAATGAGCTCCTACCAGCTACTAATCAAACCTTTTTTACATCATTAATTAATTTACTATTCTACTCATCACCCTGGCTCTTTCAAATCGTTTCATAACTACTCATTACAATCAAATGAACCTGTTGCTTTTCTGACTCCCCACCCCCTGCCACTCTCTCAGATGATAAATTTGCTTCATATTTTACTGAAATATTTGAGGATATTTTCTAAGAGATCTCTCCTCTCTTCCTTTTCATTTCACATCACTCAGATACTCTCATTCCTATCTCACAAAATGAGGCAACATATCTCCTTGTCAAATCCAATCCTTCTGCATACCCAAGTGATCCCATTCTATTCCATTTTTTTTCTTCAGCAGATTGCCCCCTCTATCATTCCCATTCTCTCGCTTATCTTCAATTTCTCCTGATAGAACTGCTTCCCTACCACCTAAAAAGATGCCCGTATTTCCCTCATCTTCAAGAAATACTCATTTTATCTTTTATTTCCATTATTGTCTCATATCTCTACTGCATTCTGTGGCTAAACTTCTTGAGAAGGCCAACTACAATAGGTGCCCATACTTCTTTCTCTCATTTCCTCCTTTAATCTCTACATTCTTGCTCCTGAGCTCATCATTCAGCTGAAATCACACTCTCCCAAATCACTAATAATCTCTTAATTATTTAATTCAATGATCTTTTCTCAATCCCCATTCTTCTTGATTTCTCTTCTGCCTTTATACCTGTTGTTCACTCTCTTCTCCTTAACACTCTTTTTTTCTCTAGGCTTTTGGGACACTACTCTCTCGGTTGTCTAACTATTCCACTCCTCCTCAGTATCTTTGCTGAATTTTTATCTGGGTCAAGTCTACTAACCATGAGTTCGCTGAGCTCTGTCATGGGTCCTCTTTACTTCTCCTGCTATAATTTTTTACTTGGTGATCTTAGATCCTTTGATTTCAATTATTATCTCTTCAATTATGATCTCAAAGCTATTTATTTAGCTTTGATCTCTGCTAACTTTGAGACTTGTATCCGTCACTGAGTCTTGGACATCTTAAACTGGGTATCCGTTACACATCTTAAATTCAACATGCCGAAACTGAACTCAATATCTTTCTCCCCATATCTTCTCATTTAAAACTTCCCTAATACTGTTGATGTACCACCACCCTCCTAGATCCCCTAGCTCATGATCCTAGTTGTCATTCTCAACTACTCACTTGCTTTCGCCTTCCTCATATCCAATCTATTGTTAAGACTTGTCATTATCACCTTTGTAACATCTCTATAATATGCCTCCTTCTCTCCTTTGATACTGCTACCACCCTGATACTGCTACCACCCTGATATATCAACTTCTCCTCAAACCTAGACTCTTAATGGTTGGTTGCCTGCCATAAATCTCTCCCCAATGCAATCTATCTTCCAAAAAAAGCTATCAAAGCAAGCTTCTCAAAATGCAAGTTAGACCATGTCACACACACTCACTGCAACCTCATTCAATAAACTTCATTTGCTCCCTATCATCTCCAAAATAAAATGTAAATTCCTTTGTTTGACATTTAAAGACCATCATAACTTGTGTTTCTCATCCTACTTTCCTGTCTCCTTACAACCTTTTGATTCAGTGACATTGGCCTCTTTACTATTACTCACACAAGACACTCCATCTCTCAGCTCCAGGTATTTTCTCTGGCTGTCTCCCATGCCCAGAATACTCTCCCTTCTCATCTCTTCTTCCTGGCTTTCCTTGCTCAAATCCTACCTGTAAGAAACCATTACTAATTTTCATCAATTCCAGTGCCTTCCTTCTGTTGATTATTTCCTGTGTGCCTTGTATATAGTTTGTTGTTACAGAGTTGTTCACATTTTTTCTCCTCCATTAAATTGTGAGCTCCTCAAGGGCAAGAGGAGTATAACTCTAGGGTTTAGCACATAGTAGGCATTTAATAAATATTTTTTCCAAAGACTCTCATTCAGGAATACTCACATTATCTTATATATGGAGCTGAGAGAAACCTTAGGGACCATTTCATTCTAATATTTCACTTTAAGGATGAGAAACCTGAGGTCTAGCAAAATTGTGACTTCCCCAAGGTCATAATGTTAGAGATGGGATTTGAACCCCAATTCTCTGACTTACAGCCAGTCCTATTTATACTGTGTCCCATACTCTACATTATTAGTTCACATTTGCTTCATGGTTTTTGTTTTTATTTTTGTTTTGTTTTGTTTTGGTTTTTTTTTTGGGGGGGGTAGATAAAAAGATCTGTGATTTCATTCTGTAGGAAACATAAAGTAGAAAAACTCCAAAGAAGACTAGGTAATGTCCAGTCTTGGAGAGTTGCCTGGGGTCCTGAAAAGTTAAGAAATTTTCTCAAGTTCACCTAGCAAGTCCATGACCTAAGAGACTTGAACCCACTAGGTTTTTAACCCAACCCATGGGGTTTTACCAGTTCCACAACTTTCTATTCACCTCACCATCCACTCCTCTCCATTGTACTTTGAGGTTTACAAGGTACTTTCCTGAAAACAATGAACTTCTCAAGGTCATTGGGATAAGAATTACTATCCCTATTTTACAGACCAGTAAATGGAGCCTCAGAGAGATTAAATGATTTGTATGTGTCAAACTAGTAAGTGTCAGAGCCTATCTCTCCTGGCTCCAGATCTAGTGATTTTTTTCCCCCTACACAATCACATCACTCATCTGGAAAGGCTGTGGCTTCCATTTATGAGAAGGAAGATCAAGAATAGAGGCAACAATGAATTGATTGCAAGAATAGAATCAACTGTATAAAAGGTTTGCCAGTTCTATTAAACTTGTGATCCAATGTAAATGAAACCTATCTAAACTCTAAATAAGATAGTACTTAATTTCCCTATATGTTTAAAATAGCTCAATTCTTACACCTCCTACATTCACTTAAAGTGTTGATACTCTCATTATGCAGTTGTCCCAACTGGGTTCATCATTCTCTTTGACACATGCCTAAATCTACCCTTCCTTTTAGCTTTCCCATTTTGTTGATGGTACCACCATACTCTGTGTCACTCAGATTCCAAATTTTATAGAGGCATTACAATATCATTGGCTCTTTCATCTTTCACATTCCCTCTCTCAAATTAGTTACTATGCCTTGCAAATTGTATCTCTGTATCTCTCACATTTATTTCCAATTACCACCTTAATTCTAATACAATCCTCCACCCCATTTTGTTAATATCTTCTTCTCAAAGTTCAGCTTTCCTATCATAATTTTTTCATATCTCACCTCTTTCATCTAAAAACAATCTTTCTCTTTCCTCTAATTTTATTATTGTTCTGTGTCTGAATCTCTCCATTGCCTGTATCATACTCAACTTTTCATTAACCTTTTTTTTAACTTGTGTGTCATATTCCTCTTAGTAGAATGTAAGGTCCTGTACTCCAAAATAATTTTTTTGTATTCATGGAGGCTAGCTGAATTGAAGTAACTGTCCAATGAACAATAAATTAACATAATATTTGGAGAACTAAACTGCATATTGATATTCTTTGCATACGCACACACATATACAAATTTTATTAAATAACCAGGAAATACCTTTAACTCAATTGATTATATCTATATCTATGTTTATACCTATATTTGTTTTCAGTGCTGAAAAAGTTTTATGAATTTCATCATGAGTGCTTTCAACTAAAAAATGGAAGTGTGGGAGAAAATAACATATGTCCACAGACACACACATATAAAGAAAATTACTCACATATATATTTACATGTGTATATGCATATATATGTATATAGGTATCAAGCCAAATACCACAGGCAACAGGAAGTACCACATACAGAGAAGAATATCAGAGAGTAATTCAAAGGAGACATAATCCATCAAGACAATTATGGTTTGGGATTTCACATATAGTATAGCTGATAAACAAAGTGAATTAGAGATTCTAGAAAGGTTGTAGAATTGTATTACTGAGACTGGATGAGTTAGTCCTCATGATTGAAATTTGGCTCTGGAAAGTAGATGTAATTCAAAGAAGTAAGGCAATGTATAGAATGGTGGTTGATTAGAATTGTAGCAATAGATGTGGATATGTAGAAGTCATACCCAGGAAATTTCAGATATAACCATGGTCAGGAGAGTTTAAATGATAAGTAGAGTGAGAAACAGAAGTGATATTTATGCTAAACCACCTGGATGCAAGAAATAATTAGATAAGAATTCAAAAGCATCACAAACTTGGCATAGAGGCCTCGTATAAAAGTGGTGAGGAACTTAAAATATTTGTATACCTGTTATAGCTTTTTCTTAGATAAAAGTAGAATTTTTCAGAAGATGGCAAAAGTAAGGGAGCATATTTCTATTTGACATTATGAGAAAAATTCCTTAGGAGAAATTTGTTTCTGGAGTAATGCTTTTAGAAAAGTAAGAAACCATTCCATCTGACAATCTATGCTAGAGAAAAGGAAAGCCAGGAATTAATTGTCCCTTAGATTTTAATAGGGGAAATTTCAAAGAAAGGATAGATAATATTCACTAGATTAAATTTGTAGAGATGAAATCACCTCAAAAAATGAAAAATTAATAAGAATGAAATTCTAAAGAAAATCTAAAGATCTAAGCAGAAGAGATTCCATTAAAAATAGCTGATTGACTCCACATTGAGCTCATAAACCAAAATAAATTTGAAAAGACATTCATAATGATGGAAGAGAAGACAGAGGAAAAGAAAAAATTAGACTAGTAATTTAAAAATAATCATTAAAAATAATTAAATTAAATTAATTCTAATTAATTAATTAGTTTAAATTACATTATTTAAATTAAAAATTAAAAAAATAAATATAAAAATAGTGTCAGGAGGAATAAAACTTAGAATAGTCTGATGATGAATACAAAGCACAATGAAATATATACATACAAACATATATATATATTTAAAACTATTGAAGCAAGAGATAGATTAAAGAAGGGGTAGGTAGAATGACTCAGTTTTTACTTTGTTTCCATTTTCTGTTCTAAAATGTATTATCTTTGGACTTAGAGGGAAGAAATAGAAATGATTATTCGTGAATTAAAACCTAGAATAAGTAAAAAGATAACACAGTACCACACTACTGTCAATGAGGTCAAGCCACCATATGGAAAGCATTCCAGGATACCAAAATAATAACAACAAAAAAATGAATTCTAAGCTGATTTCAATGATCTTCACAAAATCATGGAATATAGTGGGAGTGAGGTAAGACTGGAGAAGAAAAATACCCTGATTTTGTGAAAGAAAGGGATAGTGGTTGCGAACTATAAGCCAGTCATTTTGGTTCCAGTTTAAGAATATATCATTAATGGCATGATTTGTTAGCATTAGAAAGGGAAGTAATGATCATTAACAGTTAGCATGGCTTCATCAAAAGCAAATAATCCTATTTCCTGTTTTTGACAAAGTAACCATATCAAGGAATGTTACAGACATAGTGTATTTAGATTTTAGAAAAACATTTGACAGAGCATTTGCCTTTGTGGACAACTTGAAGAGCTATGGTCCAGGCAATAACATTGTTAGATGAATTCCCAATTAGTTGACTAAATAGGCCTCAAAGTCAATAACAGCTTGGAGAGAGGTCGCGATATTGTCCTTTGGGTCTGTTATTTACTCTGTAAGTGTCCTTCAATATTTTAATCAGTTACTTGGATCAAAGCATAAATTTAATTTCAATTCAACAAATATTTATTAAGCAGTTATTTTTTGTTATTCTGAATTTTATAAAACCAAAAAAAACAAGCATTTCTATATACCAAGAAAAAGAAGATAATACACGAATGAAATCCCAAATATTCCTCATGTTTAGTTTACTTTTCTTCATATCTACATAATCAATGTATGTCCCATCCACAAGTGTCCCAACCCCTCCCTTACTTTTCTTCTTCAGTGCTAATGATTTTCTCTCTCTTGCACACACACACACACACACACACACACACACACACACACCATATTAAACAATGGCTTATTGATTTTGTTGATTTTTTAAATAAAATCAACTCCTAGATTTATTTATTAATTCAATTGTTTTCTTATATTTAATTTTATTGACCTCACCTTTAATTTTTAGAATTTCTAATCTGGGATCTAGTTGGGTATTTTTTTTTAAAACCCTTGTACTTCGGTGTATTGTCTCATAGGTAGAAGATTGGTAAGGGTGGACAATGGGGGTCAAGTGACTTGCCCAGGGTCACACAGCTGGGAAGTGGCTGAGACCGGGTTTGAACCTAGGACCTCCTGTCTCTAGGCCTGACTTTCACTCCACTGAGCTACCCAGCTGCCCCTCTAGTTGGGTATTTTTAATTTGTTCTATTTCTAGCTTTTTAAATTGCCTTTTCAATTCATTGATATCTTCCTTCTCTATTTTATAAATAGAAGCACTTAGAGATATAAATTATCCTCAAATTACTGCTTTTACTGCATCCTGTAAATTTTGTTTTTTCATTGTTATTCTCTTTAATGAAATTATTTATTGTTTCAATAATTTGTTCTTTAACCCACTTATTTATTTAGTCACCAACTAGTTATTACTTTTTGGTTTAAATAGTCCCTTATACAGAATTTTTATTGCCTCATGGTCAAAGAGTGATGCATATAATATTTCTGCTTTTTCTACATTTAACAATAATATTTTTGTGCCTTGATATATGGTCAGTTTTTGTAAAGATGTCATATATGCTGAGAAGAAGGTATATTCTTTTCTGTCCTCATTCAGTTCTCTCCAAATATTTATCATATTGAACTTATTTTGATTCAATTAATCTCTTTGTCTTCTTTCTTATTTATTTTTTGTTTAAATTTATCTAGTTTTGAGAGGGGATATTAAAGTCCCCCACTATTATTGTTTTGTTATCTATTTCCACTTATAACTCATTTAGTTTTTTCTTTAAAAATTTGGATGGGGGGCAGCTGGGTAGCTCAGTGGATTGAGAGCCAGGCCTAGAGACAGGAGGTCCTAGGTTCAAATCCGGCCTCAGACACTTCCCAGCTGTGTGACCCTGGGCAAGTCACTTGACCCCCATTGCCTACCCTTACCAATCTTCCACCTATAAGTCAGAAGTTAAGGGTTTAAAAAATTTAAAAAAAAATTTGGATGCTATATCATTTGGTGCATATAGATTCAATATTGGTAGTGCTTCATTATCTATAGTGCCTCTTAACATAATATAGTTTCCCTTTTTATCTCTTTTAATTATACCTATTTTATCTTTAACTTTGTCAGAAATCATGATTACTACCCCTGCCTTCTTTGAATCAGTTAAGACCTAGTATATTCTACTCCAGCCTTTTATTTTTACTCTCTGTGTGTCTCTCATTTTTAGGTGTTTTTCTTGTATTGTCAGGTTTGGGGTTTTGATCCATTCTGCGATCTATTTTCATTTTATGGATGGATTTATCCCATTCACATTCAATATCATAATTATTAGTTGTGTATTCCTCTCCATTCTATCTTTCCTCACTTCTCTTGCCTTTTTGCTATATCCCTATTCAGACATCCAATTTATTTTCTCCACTCTCTCCAATGCACCCATTCATAGAAATCTTTACTTAACATCTCCTTTTCTCTATTACCTTTTAATTCTTATCCTATATTTCTCTCCAAAAGTCCCTTCCTTATCCTTTCAACCATGCTCTTCTATTTATTGATATGTTTGATTCTAAAATTCCCTCCATTATCTTATTCTAAAATTCCTTCCTTTATCCCCTCACCTTACCCCACCTAGTTCTTGATATTTACTCCCTTCTAGGTATCCCTCCTTTTTCTTATCCCCTTGCTACCTTTCTCTGCTAATCTTCCTTCTCTTAGTCCTTAGTCCCCCAAGGAGACTTTTGGTCCCTCCCTTATCCTATTCCAGTCCTTCCTTTTTCTCATCCCCTTTCCCTTCTGTTTCTCTTGTATGTTAAGATGTTTGCCTTTTTAACTGAATGTGTTGTTTTCTTTATTCTAGTGGTTCTAGTACTACCAGCCCTCCACCCCATTCTCCCCTTCTCTGTGGCAGTTTCTCTACTCATTCTTCATCCATATGAGATATCCATTCCACTCTACCTCCTCCTGGTCTACTCTACTACCATTTCAGTTCATTGTATTGACCTTGAGTCTTCCAACCCTATATAACACAGCAAAATAGAAACCTTGGGACTCCAGCAAAAAAAAAGCCAATAATTAAGTCTATTTGCCTGGCTGCTAAAATTTTAAAAAGAAAAAGAAAATTAACAATCAGAGGAGAAAGATCCCAACTATTGATAAGTACTATGGGGAAAGAGAAGACCTTAGATCAAACCCAGAGTACAATGAAATAAAAACACCCACTTTAAAAACATCTTATCACAAAACAACTTAGTTAGATCAATTAGAAAACAGATTAAAGATAGACAATTCAAGAATCACTGGACTCTTATAAAATTACAATGAAAAAAAAACATTTAGATACCATATTCCAAGAAATAATTTTTTAAAACCTGCCCAGAGCTTCTAGAATCAGAGGATAAAATGAAATTGAAAGGATCCATTGACCACCACATCAAGGAGATGTAAAGATGAAAATGCACAGAAAGTATTACAAAGTTCCATAGCTCCCAGGTTAAGTCCAAAGATAATACAGCAGTTCTACCAGGCATACTGTAAAGGTAATCTGACAAGTGAGAAATAAACAAGTGTGGGACCAAAAATCAGCCTGCCAGGCTACCTAACTATTTCTAGCCTGGGCAAGCTGCTTCCTGCCCCCCCCCCACCTTGTTCTGTCTCCTGAAATCCCTAGCCTCAAATGGTTCCCAAACACATAAATGTTTCCTTATCTCCCCTCTATGATAAGCCTAAAATGTTTCCCAGCACTGTCTTCCTTATCTCCCCCTTGATGGATAGTTACCAGATGCTTCCTAGCCCCTGACCTTGAAACCTCCTTAATGGATGGGCTACCAGATGCTTCCTAACATCCCCCTTGATGACATATGTTCCAACCCCTTCCCCAGAAACACTATAAAAACCCTTGGCTAAGAAGTCCAAGGGGTCAGTCAGGCAAGTCTCTCTCAGCCTACTGACCCTAGCTTCTCTGCTAGCCAATAAAGGAGCCTCTTCTTGCGTATTGCATTCTTCCTGCCATGACCAAATCTGGGCCAGGAAATCTGGGTCTACTGAGCCAGACCTCAAATCTGGGTCCAACAAAGAAGATCTTCTTGGAGTATTTTTAGAGACAAACACCATGTTGTAGGAGCAGTATCTACCATGTAAACTGGGCTAATTTCTTATTTGTTTGTTTATTTTTTACCATATTTGGCTTACGTCTAATGGAGCATATTTTAAAATCTGGGTTAATTGTAATTCTGTCCTTGGAAATAGTTTTGATTTATATGAATGGTTAAATGACAGGATAAATGATGGGTGCTTCTGAGAAATAGGATTAGCTAAATCAGATGCAATATTTAATAGAATGAAAAAAATGTGGTTAGAAATTAGGGCCAGTTGTACCTAGTGACAAAAAAAAAGGCAAAAAGAAAGGGAAAGAGAGTACAACAAGAATACTTGCTAGCATTTAAATATCACATTAAGAATTTTTAAAGCATTTTTCATATATATGTATATATATATGTATATATATGTGTATATATATATATATATATATATATATTTAGTTCATTTGGATTTCACAACAATCCACTGAGGTAAGTGCTATTATTATAAAATTTTCCAGATGAAAAAACTTAGGTTTATTTTAGTTTTATTTAGGTTTAAGTGTTCAAGACAGGATTTAAACTCTGATCTTCCTGATTTCAAAGGCAGTGATCTTTCTATGCATTTTTCCTCCCCTATAACAAGAAAAAGGAAGTGAATATCAGTAACTCCTCATGATATCCCAGCTTCTACATTTCAATAAAATTGTAATTTAAATAGGTTAAGCCAATAATATTAAATACATCTACATGCATAATATTATTTTATCCCTGTCTTTCTATATACATACAAACACAAGTTGCAGTTGTGTCTGACCCCATTTGGTGTTTTNGTATATATATGTGTATATATATATATATATATTTAGTTCATTTGGATTTCACAACAATCCACTGAGGTAAGTGCTATTATTATAAAATTTTCCAGATGAAAAAACTTAGGTTTATTTTAGTTTTATTTAGGTTTAAGTGTTCAAGACAGGATTTAAAATCTGATCTTCCTGATTTCAAAGGCAGTGATCTTTCTATGCATTTTTCCTCCCCTATAACAAGAAAAAGGAAGTGAATATCAGTAACTCCTCATGATATCCCAGCTTCTACATTTCAATAAAATTGTAATTTAAATAGGTTAAGCCAATAATATTAAATACATCTACATGCATAATATTATTTTATCCCTGTCTTTCTATATACATACAAACACAAGTTGCAGTTGTGTCTGACCCCATTTGGTGTTTTCTTGACAAAGATACTGGAGTGATTTGCTATTTCCTTCTCCAGTTCATTTAACAGATGAGGAAATGGAGGCCTACAGGGTTATGTGACTTGCCCAGGGTCACACAGTTATTATGTATCTGAGGCCAGATTTGAACTCAGGAAAATGAGTCTTCCTGACTCCAGGCCCAGGTACTGTACCACCTAGCTACCTAAACAATGTCTTAATAGATTTTAATCCAAGCCACAAGTCAAGAATTATATATTTTTATGGGGATAACTTTGATAAGGAAAAAAAATGAGACAGGAACAGACAGACCTTCCAAGGTCATATCCTTTAGCAAACAACATGATTGTGATTATACAATTGACTAAAAAAATGTAAAGAATAAAAAAACATGGGAAAATCTTTCATAACAAAACCTCTGACAAAGGTCTAATTATTCAAATTTATAAGGAGTTATCAATTGCACAATCAATAAGTACATGAGAAAGTGTTCCAAATCTCTAATAATTAGAGAAATGCAAATCAAAACAACTCTGAGGTATCACCTCACACCTAGCAGAATGGCTAAAATGAAAGAAGGGGAGAGTAATGAATGTTGGAGGGGATGTGGCAAAATTGGGAAATTAATGCATTGCTGGTGGACTTGTGAATTGATCCAACCATTCTGGAAAACAATTTGGAACTATGCCCAAAGGGCTTTAAAAGACACCCTGCCCTTTGATACAGTCATACCACTGCTGGGTTTATACCCCAAAGAGATAATAATGAAAAAAAGATTTGTATAAAAATATTTATAGCTGCACTCTGTGGTGGCAAAAAACTGGAAAAAGAGGGGATGCCTTTTGATTGGGGAATGGCTGAACAAATTGTGGTATCTATTGGCGATGAAATACTATTGTGCTCAAAAGAATGATGAACTCTGGAATTCCATGTGAACTGTAATGACCTCCAGGAATTGAAGCAGAGTGAAAGGAACAGAACCAGGAGAACCTTATACTCAGAGACAGATACACTGTGGCACAATCAAATGTAATGGACTTCTCTCCTAGCAACAATGCAATGATCAAGGACAATTCTGAGGGACTTATGAGAAAGAAAGAACACTATCCACATCCAGAGAAAGAACTGTGGGAGTAGAAACACAGAAGAAAAACCACTGCTTAGTCACATGGTTTGATGTAGATATGATTGGGGATGTAGACTTTAAATGATCATCCTAGTGCAAATACTAATTATATGGAAATAGGTTTTGACCAATGACACATGTAAAACCCAGTGGAATTGCTCATTAGCTATGGAAGGGGGGATGGGAGGATGGGAGGAAAAGAATATGAATTATGTAATCATGGAAAAATATCTAAATAAATTAAATAAATAAACTTAAAAAAACACCAACAAGGACTTGAGGATATTAAGTATTTCCCTCTATGGAGTATTTATGGAAAGACATAAGCAATGATGACAGTATGAAATGTTGTATGGTATGTGGGAAAGTTGGGATAGGTCTGGTCAACCTCTGGTTTCTTTGATGTATGGAAACCAGCTTGAGGAAATGAATTCTATTAAGGAAAATAAGCAATTATTCTGTCACTTACAGCCTTAGAAAGTAGCCTGGAAGTACTGTGATCAGGTGAAAACCACTTTGATATAGGCACAACCCACAGAGGATTCATGAATGCTGTCCTAACCACCTTGACTGTTTCAGTTTTCCAAATTATTATTTTTAACACCCCACCACTACCACGGAAAATAGGTCTGCTTTTTGTGGATCCTTAGAATTATTTTTTAATCCACAAATGATAAAATTACTTTCTCCCTAAAAAGAAAGTCCAGAAGTTGGCATTGAATATTAAATTTAGAATGTAATTTATGGATAAAGATGGGAAAAGTAAAAGTTAAAAGACTTTTTTTCTATTTATTATATGGTAGAGGAATGAATACCACTTAAAATAATGGTCCATAAAGAAAAATATCTGCAAATATGGACAAAATACAAAGAATTTTTATTATCTGATAATTTCTACACTTTTTGTTTGCAATTTACCCTACCATGTAATTAACCCTTCAGAAAGAAACATTGTTTTCAGTGGCATGATTTTTACTCCTTCACTCCAACTTTGTGATTTATTTTTTAGTTTCTCTTTTCTTGAGAGAATAGTCTCACCATATGTTTCTAACTTTGTTTTTCTTGCAGATGGCTTTTTTCTTTTAATTTCTATGAAACTAACATATACTATGTATTTTCATGTGCACCTCATTGTTTTTGGTGACACATCATAAACCACAATTTATGTCATGCTCAGAGCAGTATCATTAGATTGGCTTTCTGGATCTGCTTCTCACATCATACACGAGTATCCACATGGGAATACAATGGAATGTCTGAAATTGACAAAAGTTTAGTTTCCTAGTTATGCACACACCTTAAGATTGCTTTCCAAACTCTTTCTAAGTGTTTCCAAATGGTCATAAACACAAACACACACAGTGTAACAATGTTTTTTATTGAAAAAAAAAAAGATTTTCCTGTCTCTTTGAACATGACTTGTAACTTCTTGAATCATAATTGCTTTTGAGGGTTCATGTCCTTTGTAATGTTTGAACATGAAATATGTATCCACGAGCACTTTTTAGAGAAGCGTTATGAACTAAAAATGGAAGGGTATGTTTAATTTTATAAAAAAATATGAAGCTATCCATATTCCTGACATTTATACCAGTGATTCTTGATAGCAAATACAAACAGCTTAAGAATTTGCCAACTGGCTGACGACATATTCTATCCCATGTTTAAAACAAATATTTAAATGCCTACTGGGTGCATCTAGAAATAGCAACTAGAGATTCAAAGATAAGAAGAAAACTTATGATCTGCTGAGAATGTAATTTATTTGTGGCTCTTTAGCACTAGCATACTGTGGAAAATCACCAGATCTAATAGATGGGGTCAGAATACAAATTGAAATATACCATTCTTTACTTTATTTCCTCCATAGATTTTTTTCTCTAGTGTAAACAATATGTGTATTCTTTCAAAACATGATGAACACAGAAATATGTATTACATGATAATTTATGTTCAACCTATAGCATATTACCCAACTTCTTTGGGAGGGAGGAGGAATGGAACATGGATTTCAAAATATCAAAAAATAAATATTAAGAAATGGTATTGACATGCAATCTGGAAAAAATAAAAAATTATTATAATAAAAATAATAAAAAAGAAAACAAATATAATAAAAGAAAACCACCAGCTTCTCAGAAAGATAAACGGTTTGAGTAAGTCAAAACTTCCTAATCTGAGGGCAATGTAAACAATTTTCATTTATGCATATCATTTAACCAGGAAGATACACTCCCCTGTCATTTTTCTTGTCTATCACAATTTGTTTAGGATGGGAAGAGTGTTGTGAACTTAATAATTCCTAGCATTCTTGAAATTATGATAACATAATTGTTAGATTTCATGATAACTCCATTTGACCTTCTTGGCCCACGTTTCTTTTTCTGTATTTTCATTCTGTAAAATTAGGAGACTTGACTCTATGACCTCTTAGGGCCCTTTTAGCTTTCAATCTATGATCTTAAATTTGACCTCTTCCTTAAAATGTCACATACTGTATTTAATAATGACAATAATAATAACTGCATTTTTATGGCACGTTAAGCTTTACAAAGCACTTTACAAATATTATTTAATTTATCCTCATGATAACCATGGGAGGTAAATACTATCATTATATTCATTTTTCAAATGTGGAAATGGAAGCAGTCATATATGGCTAGAGCCATCTAGCTAGTAAATATCTGAGGCTGAATTTCTTGACTCTAGGTCCAGGGCTCTATCCACCTCACCACTTAGCTTCTAGAAATGTATAAAAATAAAGTAAATTTTAAATTTTACTTTAGAAATTTGGTAATATCACTGGAGACACATATAGACATAAAAATAAAAATGAGAACTACTGATGGGGAAAAATTATTTCATTATAATGTGAAAAAAATCTAGTTTATAGGACCCATTCTCATAAAATGAATGAAAATAAACTTTCCTCACATTTTGTTCTGTTATAATAGCCAAGAGCCTCTTTTATTGAACCTTCTAGTTTAGTGAATCCAAGAACTGGGAAGACCTGAGTCCAAATTCTGACTCTGACATATATGGTTTTATAAATTTCAGCAAGTCATTTAACTTCTTACTTCTCTAGCTAATTCTCCGACATTATAAATTGCAGAGAAGATTCTGATATGCATTGGTAGAGGGAATTTCCTAATCTTATTGTTCCTTAAATCAAGGAAGACATAGGACCAGTTTCTACCCTCCTACTCTCTTTACCATTCTTTATATTATATTCTTTGAAACATTTTCCTGGGATTTGTTTGGCAAGATGGCACAATGTGCCTATATGCTCCTGTGTTCCCATATAAACTGCATGAGGCCAACTTCTTTGAAAAAAAATATGGCCATCTTGATTTAGTGGAAAAAACTCTGAAAAGAGAGTCAGAAACCTTGGACTCTGATCCTGACGGCCATAACTAGAGGTTTTATGATCATAATCTAGATCCACAAAATACTTGTAAAAAAATCAAAACCTTTCTTGGTGGCATTATGTAAATAGATCTTGAATTAGCAAATTGTTTTTATTTCAGTTCATTCATACAATGAAGATTTATAAAACACATACAGTGTGTTTTTCTGTGTTTTATAGAAGGAAGGAATGAGGGGAAAAGAAGAGGTAGTAAGCCATGGTGCTAGTTTTTAAGTTGGATATACCACTTAGCAGTTGTGATACCTTAGTGTCTAATAAAAAGACTGGAATATTATCTTTCTGTTCTTATTTCAATTTAACTTAATGAATGAGTTATTGGATTTTTCTTAACTTTTTTTTTGTAACTAGCAGGCACTGTGTTAAGTCTTGGGAGTACAATTAATAAAAAAGAAAGATAATCCTTGCCCTCAAAAAACGTACATCTAATGGAGTGGGGAGATAAAACAAAAAAGGAGTCAGGAAAGGGGTGCAGTAGACCAGGGAGGCATCTTGTTCTAAGGAGTTAAAATCAGGGAGGGTAGTAGATGCAGAGTAGAGTGAGTTCAAACGGTCCAATTTCTGTCTTTTATAAAGGAAGATATTGAGAGGAGTTTGGTACTCCCTTCTCCAGCCCTCCAATTAGAGGGGAGAAAATGATGAAGGAAGGTAGTGTCAGTCAAGGCTTGAGTTAGAAGCATGGTAATTAGATCAGAGTTGATGAGCTTAACCTGGAGAGTCATTGTGTTCTCTAGAACTGAAACCAGGGCAACAGATACAGAGTGGATCCTTTCCCTATTTATAACAGTTAAAATTTGCAGAAAATGGTAATAATAAAGGTCAATATCTTTACTTTGTTTACATTTCCCAATATTTTTCATTAACAGTTTTTTTGAACAAGTCAGATGAAAGCTTGTCATTGTACACTATATCATCTTCTCCTCTAACCTTATGATTTGATAAGATCTTTGCTCTAACTGATCAATAGTCTAACTAAACCTTCACAACCACAAGTTTCTTTTTTTTTTTATGAAGATGTAACCAATTTAATTTTATTTATGTTATGTCTTAATTGTAATGTCAATCACCTCTGATTTCTTTTGTTGAAGAAAATACTTATAATCTATAGGCAAGAGGCTCCTGATTTGTCTAAAAACTTATCACTTTTTGTTTTTTAAATCATTGCTATGTTTTTAATTATATCATAGGATCATAGATTTTGAGCTGGAAGAGACCTTAGAGGCCATGTATTTAAACACTTCATGCGTCAAATAAGGAGACTGAAATTAAGTGGTTTGTCTATAATTACAGAACTATTAAATATCTAAGGCAGGACAGGATGTGAACCCAGCTCTTCCTTCCAGCACTACACCAACTATCTCTTCTCAATATTTTGTGCCATTTTCCCTTGTTCTCACAATATTGACTTAATTCAGAGTACCTTGTAGAAACTGTCATAAATGTTTTTTTTTTCTTTAAACCCTTAACTTCTGTGTATTAGCTCCTTGGTGGAAGTGTGGTAAGGGTGGACAATGGGGGTCAAGTGACTTGCCCAGGGTCACACAGCTGGTTAGTATCTGAGGCCAGATTTGAACCTAGGACCTCCTGTCTCTAGGCCTGACTCTCAATCCACTGAGCTACCCAGCTGCCCCTATAAATGTTTTTTTTTTTCTTTACTTCATGTTCTTCAACAGATAATCATGAATAAGCTGCAGCTTTCTAGTGGTCATTTTACTTATATTCATCATGGCAAGTTGACTAATATTCACATGAAATTATTTTTCATGTGATTTCAGACAATGAATCAAACTCTGGCACCTCCTTTGATTGCCACCCCAAGAAGAATCTGTGAGTCATCTTTCTATTTAACTTCAACATCTTTTTGCTTCCTTTCATTTATTGAAGGAATAGAGCTAGTGATAAAGTTCATTTCTTCTAATAGTCAATTCATTGATTATTGGACAAAGATATCATATTTAAGTTCCTAGAGTTAACATTTCACAGTCATCTAAAAACTGACTCAATAAATAACAACTTTTCTAATACATAATTTTGAGACTATTTGTTGATTTGAATTGAAGATGCATTTATTCCTTTTAATAATTTCTTCAGTAAATCTCTACTTGTGGTATATGTAACATAATTTTCTGACACAATTTGACCTAATAAAGAAATAGTAAAAGCATTTGGAATGTTTGTTTTCTGAAAGTAAAGGAGGTAAAACAAGAGAGGTGTATTTAATTGCTATCAAGACTATCTTCAATGCAAAACTTTCAAGATTTTTGACATGTTTACTGGAAACATCAAAGGCCAGGACACCTTGTTAGAGAAGATTGACTCTAATACTGAGCATGCAAAGAAAAATATTTTAACTAAATTAGAGTCAAACTTGAATATTTGCATGCTCAGCTTTTAGTGTAATCAGCTTGATTAACTGTCATCTTATAATCAATAGTTAGATATTCTGGGAAGTATTCAATTGTAACAAGGAGGAAAGTAGAAATATTACAAAGTTGATTGAGCATCTAACTACTTACTGCATGCAGAGCAATCTACAAAGGACTGAGAAGGGAGATGAAAAAGCAAAAGTTTGGCTTACAATGTAGTGTTTTTTGGGCAGCCTACCTTCCCACTTTGTGAATGATAATGGACAAATGTTTTTATTGTTTCTCTTTTGAATAACTCATAGTTAAATAAGCAGAACTATGAAATATCAGGGGTTTGTTCTTTAAAATAAAAAAATTGAATTTCAAAAGGTCACCCAGAGACTCATACACACTTAATATTTTGTTACAACAAACTGAACATTTTAAATTTTATAATTATGATTTTGCATTCTGTGAAACATAAGTATATATACACATACATAAAACCACATTTACTTATACATATGTAATTATACACAATATTAATTTTCTAACAAGTTTCTATGATTATTTTCTGTTTAGGAAGTTTTCAGAGGAAAGGATATCCTTCATTAAAAAATGAAAAAAAAACACTAAAAAGTACCAATCAAAATTTTTAGGTATAAGTAACATTTTAAACTAATAATAAACTGATAAACAATTAAATAATTAACACAGTACAGAAAAGCTACACATATTGCAAAATATAATATATCCCTTGACAATTTACAAAATTAATAACCACAGAAAAGATGTTCAAGCTCCTTTATAATAAGAAAAATAGGAATGAATACAATCTTATGGTATCACCTTATAAATTCTAAAACAGTATATATATGTATGTTGCACATACATATATACACAAATAAAAGTCAGTATTGTTGGGACAGAAAAAAATAGAAATACTAATTATTGATGAAACTGAAGTTTGGTTCAAAGGTATTAGCAATATGGTAATATATATCCATTTATTCATTCAAAAAGAATTTATTAGTAAAATGATATGTATTAATATTAAAAGTATCCAGTGTTCAGTATTTCAGCTCTTATGTAAGGGCTCGCTGAGCCCTTTTCAGAGCTATTCATCCACTTTTGAGGTCCAACTTTCAAGTCTCACCTGCGGTTCCAAGAAGCTGTAGCATGCTCAGTGGCCACATCTGGCAAAACTTTCTTGGCAGAGGGACTACTCCAGCTTTAGGGTAACCAATCAGTGAGTTAGGGAGATGTCTACCCTGAATATGTGAAGAATCCCTTATGTTTTTTGAGTGGATGAGAACAATTTTTTTCCAGTGGTCATGAAGGCAACTGAACTTTGAACTTGCTTTGAGCTTGGAAAGACATTGAAGAAGACTATCCACTACATCTGACTTTTCTCTTTTCATTGGACTTTGATGACTAGAAGAGACAGTGAGGCCTTTAATTTTACACGACTCTGTTTCACTTAAACCCAATTCACCAGCAAGTCGTGGCATCATTGGTCTTCTTCAAAAATGAAGGATGAAGAATAATTAATCAATTACTATATGTCAGGAACTATCCTAGGCATTGGGGATAGATAAAAAACAAATTAATTATCATGAATCTATATTTTTAAAAATTTTAAAAAGAAACATTTTGCTTTGTTTTTATATGTCCAGTGTCTAGCTCTTAGTAGAGCCTTAATAATTGCTTGTGAAATTGAATTCAATTGAATTGAAGCAAAGAAACAATTTCTAAGAATTGCTGTGGTCTTCCCTCCAGAACAAAACAAAGTAAAATACCAACAGCACAAAATGTGTTACTTGGATAAGCCTCTTATACTTGTTTAGGTTGATTTTTAGTTTATGTTCACAAAGTTTATCACTTGTGTTATAACTGTAGACCTGTCAGACAAAAATGACTAGAACTTATAACCATTCAAAAACTGAAGGTAACTTCTACTCTTCAATGAAACTCCTAATAGAGCTTGAATAGAGAGAGAGGGAAAGGAAGACACATTATCAAATTGTGTCAGTTTTAAGTCCTGCTTGTAATCAGCTACTATTTCTTGTTTCCATCTTCCAGTATAACCAATTCAGTTCAACAATTCTTTATTCTACAAACACATTCTATTATGTGACATGCAATGTGCTTAGAGCTTGACATGAAAAGACAAGCATAGAACAACAGTTCCTACCCTTAAGGAGTTTATATATGGGTTATCTTAGACAATACATGGATCTGTTAAATAACAATATTTATGCATTATCCCATGTGAAAAATAGGAAAGCAAATGTTAATCTTGTTTGTTATGAGTGATGGAACAAACCATAAATATGACCTCTAGTTTATTCAGGTAAATGCTTACTGTATACAAAGCAAATATAGCCTTCTTGGTGCTATAAAAATAAATAATTAAATATGGTTCCAGGATTTTACAGTCTTCTAGGGAGAGATGTGATACACATTTGTAACAATATGTAATACTTGTAAAAATGATAGTATATAGTTTCATGAGGAAGATATAAAGTTTTATGGGAATTCCAAGGAAGAAAATATAATTTCTGACTAATTGTTGAGAGGGAGGTTTTTGAGACAGGTAACATTTAAGTTGATAATGAAGACTGGATAGAATTTCAAAGGTGATCATAGGGATTGAGTGGGGAAAATATTTGAGACATACAAAATGGCATAGGCAAAGACACAGAACTGGGGAAGTGTTGGAGCAACCTAATTTAACTGGAGTCATTAAAAACTCAAGAGAAATTTTAAAAAATAAGAGAAGCAAAGAACCAAATCTCCCCATGCATTTCAATACTCTTGCACCATTATTTCCCCAAAGGATCTGAACAAGTAAATGCTTGATACACTGGAATCAATCTATGCCCTTTGTCAGGGGGAACTTCAGTTCAAATAATATCAAATAATGTGAATGGTTGTGAGAAACAAGGCTTACTTGAAAAGATACCACAAAATATCACAAAGCATGCTAAAAATATATACCACCTTTTAAATCATTTTCAAGTCCTGGAAATGATCTTCTCAAGGTCTTTTCCAGTGCTATGATTCTCTGCATGACTGTTGTTTTGGCAAGATTAGATGCTAAACCCATGGTGTCTGAATAAAGCCGAATGTTGCGATGTTTGGCTGCCAGTAAGTCACTGGCAAGCATCCATTTTTCATTTGTTTTTAGATTTGATGCTCAACTAGTTCCCAACCTTGCCTTCATGCCAGAAAACTTGAATTATGCAAACCACAACTGGAATCTATTGCTGGGACAATGTTGAAGTGATATTTTTTGAGCATAAGTTGTGTTCCATTCAATAATCATATTTAATTATTTGGAATATAACTATGGTTCTTTACAATTCTAAGTGTAAAAAATGTACATTTGAATTTCACTTTAAGAATAAAGAAATAAGATTCAAGTTCTAAAATGTAAAATTGAAACCAGGTTCCAGGTAACCAATCACTTGAATTAATATGCAAAATTGTGAAAGGAAATTGTGGACACATTTTGAAAAATATTATATGGGAAGAGGTGGAGAGAACAGAAAGAGCACTGAAATTTGTTGTTGTTGTTTTTTAAACCCTTGTACTTCGGTGTATTGTCTCATAGGTGGAAGATTGGTAAGGGTGGGCAATGGGGGTCAAGTGACTTGCCCAGGGTCACACAGCTGGGAAGTGGCTGAGGTCGGGTTTGAACCTAGGACCTCCTGTCTCTAGGCCTGACTCTCACTCCACTGAGCTACCCAGCTGCCCCCAAGAGCACTGAAATTTGAGTCAGGATAACTTTGAGCTCAAATTCTGCCTCAGATACTTAGTGGGGCAAGTCAATTAATCTCTCTTAGCCTTCTTTTATACGTAAAAGGAGGGGTAATAACCTATCTAAAGGTATAAGGATCACATGAAATAATATATGAAAACATTAAATAAACAGAGCTTTTATGTTAGCTGTTATTATATGCATGGGAGAGCTAGGTGGCACAGTGGACAGAGCATCAGTCCTAGAGTCAGGAATACTGGAGTTCAAATCTGGTCTGACACCTAGTAGCTATATGATCACGAGCAAGTCACTTAACCCTATTTGGCTCATCTGTAAAATAAGCTGGAGAAGGAAATGACACAGCAATCTAACATTTTTGCCAAGAAAAAAATTACAAATGTGGTCCGAAATGACTGAAATGACTAAACACCAACATTTATATGTATAGATCCTATGAGAAGTAGTGTGATGAAGTAAAAAGAATCATAGATTTAGAATCTAAATTCTAGCTTGCGTGGTGTTGGATAAATTCCTTAAATTCTGTCTTGTTTTCACATCCATAAAATGAAGGAGCTGGATTAGATAAATGGTGTCATACTCATATAGAAATGAGAACCAATTATCTGTGAATGAGTATTCCTCGGGGCAACATTTTTCTTAGCTTTAGAATATGTTTTTGTTTTATTGTATTTTTATTTATCTTCTTAAATATTTCTCAAATACATTTTAATTTGTTTTAGGCCTAGGCAGGAGTTTGGTGGCCCACATTCTCCCAGAGGCCATGCATTAGACACATCTGAATGAGATAACCTGTTAGATGTACCCCAACTCTAAAAATATGTTCCTTTGTTCTAAGGATCCTCTAAGTGGACAGAGGATAGAGTGCTGGAGTCATAGAGACTCATCTTCCTGAGTTCAAATCAGTCCTCACTAGCTGTGTTTCCCTGAGCCAGTCACTTAACACTGTTTGCCTCAGTTTCCTTATTTGTAAAATGAGCTAGAGAAGGAAATGGCAAACCACTTCAGTATCTTTATCAAGAAAACCCCAAATTAAGTCACAAAGAGTTGGACATGAATGAAACAACTGAACAACAAATGATTCTATGATTCAGATGATACTTGGGAGAGGAGAATCTTCCTAATTTGCTGAAATTTTCTTTGGTCTTCTACAACAGAGGTGTCAAACTTGGAGCCCTAGGTGACCAGTGGAACTTCTAAGTATAATTAGAACCCCATTAAATGTATTTGGAAAATGCTTAACAAAATAAATAAAAGTAAAATACCATATAATGTTATTTTTTGGTCTTCTAGGGCAATATGTTGCCCACAGGGATCCTTATGTATGGCTTAGTGGCTCCTGTTTCTATTTGAGATGGACATCACTGTTCTACAACATGGTAACAGCCTACAGCATGGGCTTTTATTGAATTGATGGGCTTCCTTTGGACTGATATTCAGAATCCTGTAGAGTCTTATGAGATATCCTGTCAAAAGCTGAGAAATGTCAGGCTAGTCTGGACCATGGCAGAGCTAGCTTTGGTGGTAGCACTATGGAGTGATCAGAGGTCAGAGTCTTCCAGGCAGCTGCTTTTGCCCTGAAATATTTCAGTGACTGTCTCTGTAGTGTTCTCTTCCTTAGTTCATCATCTGTAATAAATATTTGTGGACTTGTTGACTTACTTACTGGCTTCTAGTTACTATGCAGAAAAGCTTGTGTTCTCAAGACTGTTGCTGAAGTGAGTTTCCCTGATGCCTTTCCTTGAGAGAACTGATGTGTCCTTGTCCTGCTGTTTTGGAATTACTGGCTAATATATTTTGAGATAGAAGGTTACTTAGAAATCACTTGATCCAACCACTTTATTTTCTAGATAAAGAAAAAGGCTTAGAGAGGAAAAAAATAACTTGCCTGGAGTCATTCAGGAAGTAAGTGGCAAAGATGGCATTTAAACCCAAGGCCTCTGACTTTTAATCCAACATGCATTTCAAGGTACCATGAGGAGGTGACTCAGAACCAACAAGAGTTCCTAGGACATACACTGAATATGAAAGTCTTTTGAGTGAATAAATATTTAATATTTAATAGCTGATTTGATTCACTATTATCACATCTGTTGTTGATGTCATTGTTCTCCAGTTGTTTCAGCTGTATCCAATCTTTAATGACCCCATCTGGGATTTTCTTTTCCAAGGTGGGACCTGCTTTAGATTTCCTAGGAACAAAAGAATGAATAAAGAGATTGAGGAAATTATTTGGTCCTCAAGTTGAAAACCCAACTATTGAAATAATTCAGCATATTAAAAATAAATCTTCTGGTTACCAGTCTGATATATCTGAGATATAATTTCAGCATTGCTTTAATTTACATTTCTCTAATTATTAGTGATTTGGAACATTTTTAAAATTTGGTCATAGGTTGTATTTCTTTCCTGAGAAGTACTCACTCTTATTTTAGCAAATTTTAGTCATTTCTTATCTATCATGTAAATAAGACTATTATTACTTCTCTCCAGACCCTCTGACTTGTTCCATCTTTGCTTCAGGAGCCTTTTCATTTAAAGATGCCCCTACCCTTTTGATTTCTCTTTTGATTGGTAAGATTTTACTGGACCACTATTTAATGAATAGTCTAGGGCTGTGATGGTGAATCTATGGCACACATGCCAGAGATGGCACATGTAGACCTCTCTGTGGGCATGCATGCCAAGGACTCAGTGCTTCAAGGATCTAGTGCACCCCTCCCTGCAGCACAGTGTTCATCAGAGTTCCTTACTAGAAAGCGGGAGGGAGGCACAGCTTGGCTGTTCCCCTCCACATTTCCCCAGTTGGAGTTAGTAAGCAGGTCTTTCCAAGACAGTATCCCTTACAGGACAAGATTGTTCCACCTCATTCAGAATACAATCATCTCTAAATTACCTGGTCTGTGAGAGATAGAAACAACTGATATCTTTACTATCAGAAGCAACCAGTGTCTTTACTATACAAAATATTTTGGGGATTTAGGGACATTTCTTTTGAGTTTGTACTTTTAAAATGTTCAAAACTGTAGTCTAGTGATTTAGGAATAAATTTTATGAACCCAAGGCTAGGCTAATATCAGCTTCCTACTCTAGTAAACTTGGGCTTTCATAAGCAAACCTGGACTACTTTAATTTGCATTCTTACTGTCTTCATTTATTACTAACCCAGCCTGTTCAATTTGCATTGAAAGGGGTACCTGCCTGAGGGAGAACAGTTGGGCTAGAAGCTCCAGAAAACACAATAGTGGCTTATCAGAGGTAGCAATCAGCCCTGCATCCAGACTAAAACCTGACTTCAAACCTTGACCTTTTGCTAAAAAAAAAAAAAAAAACGTTAGTTTGGAGGATCTCCACCTTCAGGAAGGCTGGAACATGATGGGGTGAATGTATCAGGATGTTGTTATTTAACCTGAGGGTTATATTTTCCTATAAATAAGGGGTTTTCCTGTAAGCTGGGGCTTTTTTGCTTTCTTTTTTTTTCTAGGTTTGAAGGGATTATAGTTCATATAACTAGAGGGGAGCACAGTGCTTGTGCCCTCACCTCTCCCTCTCCGTAAGCCTGACTACATCACTTGCCCCTCTGCCCAGCAGTTCAGTGGCAATGCTTCCTGCCTACCTTGGGTAGAGTAAGGGGAGGAAGTAGTTCACTCAGCACTCAGTGGGGAATGGGGCACAGAATGTGGTCTCTGGGGGGGCATGGGTATGGTATTTGGTCTTGGGGGGTGGTTAGAGGCTGGCCTGGCACTCCATCTCTAAAAGATTTCCCATCACTGCCTAGAGCCATCTATGTTTAATTGTCTCCTAGCTCTGTCCCTGACTTTTGGATTCTTTTCTCTTTGTGCCAAAAGCCATCCTACTCTGAAGATGTCTCTCCATTTGCAGTTGTCTTCCTATTGGTCCCTGATCACTTTTCTCTTACCTTTGGATTTTTACAGGTTGCCCCATATAAGAAGCCTCTTCTCTGATCACTTTTTTTTCCATGTCCCATTTAAGTGTTATTGCCATCAGTTAGAATGAACATTCTCTGAGGGTAAGGGATATTTTTTTAGTCTGTATTTGTATCCCAAATGCTTAGCAGGGTGCCTGATATATAGTAAGAATTTAATAAATTCTCTATCATCTATCAAATCATGGAAAGTTCTTGTAAAGATTTTTTTCCCCTTCCAATCTTAGCTATATTAGATTTGTTCATGCAAAGCTTTCAAATTTTATATAATCAAAAGTGTTCATTTTATCTTCTGTGATCCTCTCTATTCCTAGTTTCTTCATGATTTCTTCCTCTATTTGTAGGTCTGAAAGAGAACACATCCCTTGTTCCTCTAAATTGCTTATCATATGACATATCTCTAGGTCCTGTATCCATTTGGACTCTCTTCATATATGATGTGAAGTACTGGTCTAAATTTAATTTATGCTAGAATGATGTCCAGTTTTCCCCAGAAGCTTTTTTAAAAATAGTAAGTCCTTACTCCAGGATCTGATCTAGGTTCTTGGGTTATGTCAAACACTAGATTACTGGGCCCATAGCACCTATATTGTAGTGTCCTTGTGAAACACAAATAAAATAACATCACTAAAGTGCTTTGTAAAACTTAAATTGTTATGAAAATGGATATTATTTTTATCTCTTTTTACTATATTTTTATCAGTTTCAACTCATTGGAGTCCAGATAAAAAATTTCTGGGACAAATATGTATTTTGTTATCATTATTTTATATTTAATGTTGTAGAGACTATTGTATGGGTGGAGAAAATAATGTTTTATAGTTTAAAAAGGCACGAAAATGTAAATTCAATTTTTATAGGTTCACAGAAAGTTTAATCAGTATAATTCTACTAGCAGATAGGACAATCATGTATGTATTATATTCTATTCTCTAAAGATTTGTCACTCTTTCTAGTCTCTATATTTTGAAAGCTTTTTTTTGTACTATGTAACATAGAAATCATGAATATTCGATATTATAACATTTATTATAGACATTCTTAAAGTCTGATGCATCAATATGTCAGAGTGTTTGTAGGTAAGGGAATCAAAGGATTATATAGGTAGGGCTCAGAGATTATCTAGTTCAAATCCCTCATTTTACAGATGAAACAGAGAGAGGTTAAGTAACTTGTCCAAGATTCCATAGGTAATAATCATAAGAAGTGAGATTTGAAACCAGTTCTTCTTATTCCAGCATCACTGTTTTTCTCCCCCACTATATAAGTTTGGTTCAATTTGTGATAATGGCCCATTTCCATGTAGTTGTCATTTGAATTTTCTGGAATATTTTGAGATATTCCTTCTACATCATGACATTCCCCATCATGGTTTCAAAATACATTGATTGACACAAAAAACTAAATGGGAATTTGTTGGGGGTGGGGGGTTGTGGAAGCTACAGATGACATACAAAGACCAACAGATGGCACAGAAAAAGTTTAGAAACTCAGGAATGCATAAGATATATGTATAATATTTCATTATATCAACATATTTTAACTCTTAATACCATAATGTGTAAAGTTTCTTCTTCAAAGTTAAAATAAGTAAAAAGTTAGTTTGTTAAAAAGAATATGAAATCCAGAAAACACACAAAGACTAAAAATGTAGAGATAACTTTAAAAGTTTAGTAGCTTATAAATCATAAAAGGTCATGTAAATACCTCATAAGGGAAAAAAATCAGATTGCTTCTCTGGTACTAAGGAAGGGCCAAAAAATTTCAATCCTCAGGATGTGGAAGGAATACCTATATTTATAATATAGAGATCTAGCCCTCATTAATCCATGAGTGAGTTTTAAGTGTATAATTCTAGCCACAATATCATGTCTTAGTAGTTATTCAGTAGCTGATAGGGCTTAACTGTTTGGAGTGAGGTATTCAACATTTTTTATTGATTCATTATATAATTTATTAATATACAGTAACCTTCTGGATCTTGAGAAAAACCCCTTTATAATTTCTGGTCATGATGATTTGATCCTCAGTTGCTATCATAAACCATTCAATTTCTGAAAAATAAATTTGCATGACTCAAGCATTTAATTAATTCTTTGTTGTTGACATATTTTTGGCTGAGTTTGGGTGCATGTTATCCATGGAGGCCCTCTTAATTTAATTCTTTGATCTTGGTTATTTCTCTGTCTTCATTAGGAAGCCAAAAACTTTTCACTTACATTCAATAATGACAGTAGTGTGGAACTGCTACCATACTTTACTCTTGCTCTAGGAGGTGAACCTGGTTTTCCTAAATGTATTCCTACAGTTTTTGCTCTGTTTTCCATGTATTCTGAGTATAACTTCTCTTATTCTTTTTGTCATGGAAAAGTTTATCTTTAGCTACCTCAGGGTGATAGGCACTGTCTTTTAAAAAATATATTGTGTGGGTTTTAGTTTTCTCAAATTTGTTATGGTCCATTTTACTGTTCTGGAAGTACACATTAAGTCTGATATCATATAGCTATTAGTTTCTTTTAAAATATCCGTCCCATTTAGCTTTAGTCTCTGGATGCCAAAAAGTCTTTTAACCTATTCAGTCAGTCTTCTGTTTGATACTTCTGTGTTCCATGTATCTTATTACAAAAAGACCAAAATATATCTATGTATTTTCTTCCCCCATTGTTTTAAAGCGACCTCTGTTTTCATATGCAAAGCCTTCAGTCTCTCTCTTTCCTTAGCAGTTAAGAATTTTAAATTGGTTGAATCCAAATGACATTTTGATTTCATTGGAGAAAGAGTTCATGAAATGAAGGAGCTGTTTAATATTTTTTCAGTAGATCCAAATATTTAACATTGTCCATTGATATCAAGTGATTAATAATGTTTTAGTGACTCCCTCTTTAGCTTCAAAGTCATACTCATTTCTATTTAGAAGAGACTGAAATGAATTTAAGGATAGAAAGAATAATGATGGACTCGGATTTTCTCTCCTTAAAAATTCCATTTTTACTATCAATTGTTTTTGACATAATTGTGTTGGAGAAATATTTTAAGTAGAAAACAGTTTTCTACATGGTTCTTCAGTTAACATAAATTTTACCAAGTTTCTCTGAAACTATTTCTCCCTTCATTTCTTACAGAACAACAGTATTTCATTACAAATCATAATTTGTTCAGTCATTCTCTGATGGAGAGAAATCGTTCCCTAATGGATAGAAATCCCCAAAGAACCAGGTTCCCTAGCAAAAGGTTCCTGAATGCTTTAAAAGAGAAAGGAGAGTTACAAAAACAGAATGGACATCTTACACAGCAGAAATAGTTGACAAAACAGAAAAAAATTAAAATATATAATGGCAAGCCTCAACAAAGAAACAAAGGGAAGTAATGGAAATGCAAATACAAGGAAGTTGAGGAATGATTGGGAATACAAATGAACAGAAAGAAGTGTAGGGAGATCTGGAAGAAGAGAAGCAAAAACCAAAAATTAAAAGAAAGCATAACTCCCATGTAAGCAAAGGATTTTAATCTCAAACACAAACTTAAGATTTTAGAGTTCTCAAAGGAACATGTGAAGTAAAAATCTTAAGTAGGATGATCCAAGAAATCATATAAGAAAACAGCCTATAAATTTGGACACAGGAAATAGAGTGCCCATCAAAAATGTCCATAGATGGACTTTAGGAAACAAAATTACTATATGGCAAATTTCAAGACATATAATAAATTTAATAATTCAATTGACAAAAAATAAATTCTGGAAGAGAACATGATGAAGACCTTCAAATATAAAAGGTAAATATAAAGAAAATTCAAATAATGCAATACTATCCTACCCCTACAAGAAACTGCAGGAGGGACTAGAATAATGTGTTCCAAAGAATGGAGGAAGTAATGATATATCCAACTTGACCTACCCAGTAGATCTGTGCCTAGCCATAAAAGAAAAAGACAGACAACATTAACAATAAAATAAGCTTTTGGGGGAGGAGAGTCAGGACAATCTACTTGTCTTCTTAACTGAAAGGTAAAAAGAGGGAAAAAAATAAATATATAAAGGTAATTTTAAAAATGAATTAATAAGTAAAATCTAAAACTAAGGAAAGTTATAACAAATAGGAGAAAAAGAAGCTTCAAAGTAAGAGTTGCAGTGGCGATGGATTGTTTTAAAAGAGATTAAATTGAAATAACTGATAATATATTATACTGTATTTATAGAGAAAGAGGGGAAAAGTCCAAATGTTGGGAAATAATATTTAGGGGCAAAAAAAGGAAAATACAAACATCTTATAATCTTAAATGTGAATGGATTAAACAATCCAACAAAATTAATAATTATAACAAATTGGTAGGAAAACTAAATCCTTCCTTTTTATTTACAAAAATATACCAATAAAGCAAAAAATTACACAGAATAAAAATGAAGGGCTAGAAAAAAATCACACAAAATCCATCCAAAAACTAATGAGTTGTAATCATTCAAAGGCAACACAAAAACAAACATTTTAAACATAAGAAAAAGTAAGGAGAGTACATTATGCTGAAAGAAATCATAGCCAATAGGCAATACTATGAAGGAAAAATTAACTGGACTACAAAGTCAGCCAGTAAAACAACAGTGACAAGAGATTTCAGTCTCGAACTCTTAGTTTTGGATAAATGTAATAAAAAAAAAAAAGACAAAACACAAAACCAAACAAATTGCTGGTGAAAATAGAGCTGAAAGACATGGTATCTTCTAAATGGGACTGCAAAAGTATATAAATATTTCTCAACATCATTTGGAACTTCTACAAAAATTGATCATTTATTTGGGCACAGAAATATTGCAAAAAAAATTTTTTTAAAGGCAAAACAGTAAACACATCCTTAACTGTTTGTAACAACATAAAGAATATTGAATTTAGGTCCAACAAATGAAAGACACAGACAAAAAGAAACAATAATGAAATCTAAAATAACAAATGTGTCAATAATATCATGGAAATTATGAATAATTATGGAAAAGAAAATGATAATAATGAAATAAAATGCTAAAATTTCTGGATGCAGTTAAAGTAGTTTCCCCCCAAGGAGATATATCCCTACAAACAAACATTTTAAAAATATGAAAAAATATTATTGATAAGCTGAATATATATTTAACATTTTTAAAGCCCACAGATAAAACAAACCTAAAATAGGCACAATTGAGGAGACATTAAAGATTAGATGAGAAATCGATAAACTTAAAAACTAAACAATTAGCAATTTGAAATAAAACTAAAACTGGTTTTTTGAAAAGACTAACAAAATTGATAAAACTTCAAGTATTTTGATTAAAAAGAAGAGGATGGGTAGAAAATCACATCAACAAATCAAGTTAAGCAAAACCTTTAGAAGAAACAAAAATAGTCAGTGATACTCAATTATATGTAAACATACAGTTAAATATAAACAAAACTAAAAATGTAACAGTTATAGTGGAATATCACAAAAATAGGACCATCCTATTAAAATTTAAAAAAAAAACAATTAGTATACACAACACACAAATTATTCTTAGAAACTGAGAAAAAAAATAACCTACCAAAATGATCCTTGTTGGCAAAGGGAAATGTATTTTTTCCTAGTGTGTAGGAGGGATTGAAAGAACATGAAAGGTACAAAACTGTATAGGATATGTGAAATTTAGGCATGATTGAATGAGGGGAATAAGGATTGGGGTTCAGGTACATGCTAGCAATAAGCTGAATGCAAATGAAGAGCACTGATATATTGCAGTGAAGGCAATCATGAGTAGTTGGAGCATTATTTGGCTCACTTAACTACTTTAAGGAGTAGTAAGTTTGGAAGAAGTCTCCTATTTGCTTTGCTGTGCCTACCTCCCTAATACTGTGACCTGGTGATTTCTCTATTTTCTCCCTTTCCCTTGTTTCATCATTATCTAGATCGCCATCATGGTTTAACTTTAATAATTCATTATCTCTTTAGACCTTGTTTATCTTCTGACTGTCTTTCATAATGGCTTCTGTTTCCACATACTCCAAATGGGTATTAATTGTTCTCTAAAGGTTTAATAAGATTATTCAATTAAAAATATATTTTTGACAATATTCCTCTATTTCTTTGTGTTTTGTAGGCAAAAAAAAGAAGTGGAAAAGTAAAAAAAAAAAAAAGAAAATATGAGACCTAGACTTAACCACAGATTTTTATTTAGCTCACTCTTGCGATTCAGGGAAGGGCTTCATAAAAGTAAAATTTCAATATGTACATAGGTATATTTACTCTTCAGTTTCCTCCAATGAAACCCTTGCTCACATGTGTGTAATTGGATAAACAAATTCCTGAAGTCCAAAGGACCTGGCAAATTCTCCAACAGTGGTGTCATTCTTTTTTGTGCTCTTTCACACCTTGCTTGGGGCCTTGCACGTGGCAGGTGTTTAATAAATGTTTGTAGAATTCAATTTAAAGTCAAAAACATTCCTTAAACTTGAAGTATACTGTAGCAGACTTACCAAATTTATCAGCCTATCTTCTGGGTAAGAAATAAATCTATTTTTCTTGGCTCTTTATATAAGTTTTTTTGTGCATTAACAGTTGTTGGGGAAAATGCTATTCTGGAAGCATTTTTCATCCACCTGTTCCATATAAATGATCTCAGTCCATTCTTCAGTGTACTCCAGAGGAAAATTGTTGATTGTTGCATCAATACTAAATACACAAAGTAATCAAAAGAAAAATTATTCTCTTTGGTAAATTAGTTCTATTTAAAAGTATGTTCATTATTAGAAAAATTTTAAAATCAGTTTAGCATAGAAGTAATATATTTAGAGCTTGCCCTCATGACAAAAATTGAGATTAAGTGTTGTATAAATAAAGAAATTATTGATCTGAATTTTCTCATTTGAAATGACCCCATCAATTATTTTTGAGTTGGAAAGGTCTGGATATATTGTACCAAACCCATTCTAATATCAAAACACTAGTATATTCATTCACAATTGCTTCTATTTTGGTGTTAGCAACTACCAGATTAAAAGGTACTAAAATGGATGTAATGCATAGCACTAGTAACAAATTAAGAGTAACAATGACATTAACGAGGAAAGAAAAATATAAATGATCATTGTGCACTACTTCTTTCATCAAATTCCTAGAGACTAGAGTATGGTTTTATTGAACTTATGCTTTCAAAATACATATTATTCATATTGACAACCCTGCTTTTATGTGTGTGGATATATGCATGCATGCAAATAGTAACATATGGGCATATTACTACTTATTTGTCTATCAATCCAACTATATATCCATCTATCTTATCTATCTATCTATCTATCTATCTATCTATCTATCTATCTATCTATCTATCTATCTATCTACCTGTCTGTCTGTCTATCTATTTCTGTCTGTTCCTCCATCTGTCTGTCTATATTTCTAACTAGCCTCTATCCTCACAGAAACATACACATATAATAAGCATGATTGAAAGATGCTAGGATATACTTAGGAGGTAATGCCTAAAACTAATTAGGTCCATGCCTCAGGCATTTTCAACTTTTTCCTGGAGGAGTTAGGAAATATAAATAATATTTCTCATTTTGTTATACTTAGAGCAGATAAAGACTTTAGTACCTCTCAGAGATAAATGTGCACACCTAATGAAGGAAATATTAAAGGAAGAAGAAATAAAAATCTGTCCCATTAAGAGGTGCAAGTATACTATGGGAAAGGATATTGTTGCCTTTATATAAAGCAATTCTAGACATGTGCTTTACATGTGGTTTTATTCCTGGCATAGGGGCAAAGCCTGGCTGAACCAGGTTCATGTATCTCCAGAATCCTTTGGGGATCACCTTAGGTTATGGATGGCAAATGGAACGTTTAAAGAATGATTATGCTCAACGTAAAACTGATTATAAGTGCAGTACAAATTCATAGAAAAAGGAAAGGAGAGACCATTGCAAGTTGAAGTAATTACAGAAGGCTCCCTGGAATAAAATCAAGTTCAAACTTGATGAATGTATAAGATTTGGTTTATATCAGTGATTCCCAAAGTGGGTGCCACTGACCCGTGGTGGGTGCTGCAACGATCCAAGGGGCTGGTGATGGCCACAGATGCATTTATCTTTCCTATTAATTGCTATTAAAATTTTAAAAATTTAATTTCTAGGGGGGCTAAGTAATATTTTTTTCTGGAAAGGGGACAGTAGGCCAAAAATGTTTGGGAACCACTGGTTTATATAAAACAGAAGAATATTTCAGGAAAATTAGCAAAGTTAAGAAGGACCAACCTGACAGAAACAGGGAATGTATGCTGGGAAATAATACAAAACAAGATTTAATATGTAGGATAAGATCATGGTATGCCCTGCAAAAAGGGAAAAATCAAAGAATCACAAAATTACAAAATCTACGTCACTTAGTTAAACCTATACCTAAATATGAATTGCCTCCTTGTTTTTATGAAGGTTCCCCTTGAATGTTTCCAGTGATAGAGAATTTAATTTTTTTTTGGTCAAACCTTATTATCTGTCTCTGGAGATATCTGTTATATTTCCCTTATTCTCAAGTCAAAATTTGCTTTTATAAATAGCACATAATTCTATCCTCTGAAGCAGGATAGAACAAGTGGTAAACCACTTGTTTTCTGCGTCTCTAAGATGAGATATTTAGGGATACAGCACCTATTTGGATGTGTCTGAAGGGTTGTCATGGATGAGAGGGGTAAGGCTTGAACAACTTGACTCCAAATACATCTCCATCAAGCACAACAAATACTATTCTGTGGAATTTTGCATCACTTGATTGCAGCATCAATTAACTTAACCTTGTTGTCATCTTCTATATTAGCTTTCTAAAGATTTTATTTGGTAGAGGCTGACTCCTGCCTGCCTCCGGTCTTTTAAGAGGAACAAGAAGAAAAAGGAGAAGCCCAGACCCCTTTTTTAGCATTATGTGGCTTATGAATAATGGCTTCTATTGCTTCTTCGCATTTTAGGTGAATTGGATTGTACATGACCACAGCCTTGTAAAATTGAAAGATTGGAGAGTGAGCCATCAGAATCCAAGAGCTAGGGATCATACTTTGGAATTTTTCCAGAAGTCAGATGATGGGAAGAGAATTCCTGGGTGACCCTCCCTGGTCCAGTCCAGATAGAGATGCAGAGTCATCCACCCATCATTCACTCTGCATTTGTCCTCATGAGCCAAATCTTCATTTCAACTAATTCCGTGAAGTTCCTCAGGGAGAAACTTAACGATGAATAATATAGGAAAGGGAGAGGGATATGGAATGGATCTATAAAGTCCTTGGTATAACAAATCTCCAGGTGAAGAGACTTCCTCTATCAATCTCTGCAAGGTTTATATTTCTGCAGTACTGAAAGGTTAATGAACTTTATTATATATGTTTTAGTTAAATATATATATGCTTAGAGCATTGAGAGGAGAGGTGCCTTGCCCAGAGTTATATAGCCAGCGAGGACTCAAACCCAGGCCTTCTGCTCCTGTTAGCTCCTGTCCAGTGATGAAAATTTAGAGAAAAAAAGAAATCTTAGCAACCCTATGGAAAACTTTAGAGGGAAAAAGAAGGTTATCAGAACTTCAGTTATCATTAACTCTTCTGAGTCTCTTTTCCCATTATCATTGCTTGTCGTGGTACTGGGTGTCGATTGAAGCTTTCTTCTTTCTCATTTGCCTCCTTTCCTTGATTTACAAAGTGAGGTTACTGCTGTATCAGTGGTGATAAATTGGGATGTCAGAAAAACCGTTTCAGCTAGAATCTTATGAAACTTTTATAGAAAACTGAGCCAGCAGATCAAACTTAACTAACTGGGTTTCTGTTGTTCAAAACTGTCATACTCAGGAAAAATGTTATCCTATTGCTGAAGTGTTTGCACTTGTGAATTTCTGGAAAGTAAGATTATTTTTATAAACTTCATTTCAAATCTGTACTAAGTGGAAAGATAAGAGCAAAGCCTGGATTAATCTCAGTTTATCACCAAAGTGCAGTGTTCAAAAGCAACCTAAGCGTTCTTATGTAGAATCCAATGTGAGTCACAGAGTCGGGTTAATTTCTTTGGTTAATTTTATTTATTTTTTTTAAAACCCTTACCTTCTGTCTTAGAACCAATACTTTGTATTGACAGAAGAGTGGTAGGGCAACCTTGGTTAATTTTAAATACTGGCAAACATAACACTCAAAGAAAGCACTGAAATAAGTCTATTGATTATATTTTCCTTGAGACATATGCTATTCTCTCCAGAACTTTCAATCAATGTTTATATAGTTGATGAAAATATATAGAATCCAACAGACTTTTGCTATGTAAATAATCACCCTTCGTGATATAATAGTTAGAATTTACATAGAACTTCAAGGTTTACAAAGCACTGTTCAAGTAGTATTTCATTTGGTCCTCATATCAACAATCTATGTAGGTAGGCCTTATTATTATTCCCAATTTGTAGATGAGGAAATTGAAACAAAGGCAAATGATTTGCCCAGGATCACAAAATACAGTTAAATATTGTCTGAGGTAAGATTTGAGTTCAGGCCTCTCTGATTCCAACTCCAATTCTATCCCTTGTATTACTTTGCTATTTAAAAAAATTGAATTACTAAGCTCTTCTAAATTATTATCTTATCTTCAGAGAAGGTAAGTTATGCATCATGTACCTGCCCACTTGCAATAGTTTGACTTTGTTCACTTTTTCAAGTTTTCATTCACCTTTTTCTATCAGTTTTTGTAATAGACTGATCACTTGCACTCTCGAATCAAAGGACCTTTAAGTTTTGAGATAGAATTGTAATGAGCAAGGTAGCATATGCTTACCATATTACTTTCTTTTTTTATTTATGCAAGCATTGTTACCATCTGACATCTGTATTGGAAGTCTTCAGTTTTTATACATGTCCAAAATCTGGTCCTTTCTGAATTTTCAAAAACTAATCTTTTTCCTACATAAGTTATCTATCATTGCTATAGCATGTCAGATGTATGACTGACCCAAAGGCTGAAATGGTTCTTCCCCAGGAGATTGTGCGTTCAATTTTAAGAAAGGTCTTGGCTTAGGCCATTGATCTATTTGTGATTCAGAAAATCTATATCCTCTACCATTAGTGGGTATAATTCTTCACTGAATTTTTTTGGTCAATCAAGTTGTTCTAATTTCTCCTTTGGCAAATCTCTCTACATATTAGTGTTTCCAATTTCTCGAGGAAGACCTTATCTTCATAGAAAGGCTTTATGATCATTTTCCAACTTCTCTTCCCAACTCTTATCTCACTAGGAATTTTGGAATGATCAACTATTTCTGCAAGTCTACTGAAAAGAAAAAGACTTGCAGAAATAGTTGTTGTTACTAATTACTTCTCATTTCAAATGAGATATTTCTAAAAAGTGTTTAGCATGATACCTGGAACATAGTAGGACACTATATACATGATTTTTCCCTTCCCTTTACTCTCCCCACTTTCCCAAACCCTTTATAGCATCTTTCAATTTGCTTGCAATACCCCTATTTTTATGCTACCTTTCCTAGGTTGAAAAGTCTTCTACAGGTTTCTGTGTTTACTAATGTACACCACATTTCTTAAACTGTGACCCCTATCTTCTTCAAAGTCTAATTAAAATTTTACTCTGCAGAGACAAAAGATTCTGGGCCTATATAGGCTCAGTTCCATCAGAGAGAAGTGCAAACAAATAATATAGAGTAAAACAATTGTAAAGCGCACACACAAGCAATAAACATAGAATAAGAAAAGTGATAACAGTAAAATCAATGCCACATGCAGTTAGCTAAGAAACAGTACTATCAACACTTACTCTCAGAAATATTGATTAAAAAGTGGTCAAAATTATTGTAATTAAATATTGTGCATGGTGCACATTGGTTATAGGATCCCAGTGGATATGCTGAGTTGGCAAAAAGCAGAATTTTAGTGGGAAAAACATTAAAATTATAAACTAAAAAAAGAATTAAATATAAAAATAAAAATATTTTTTCATAAAATAAAAAAATCTTGATATACAGAAAAAATTTTAGTTCACAAGATGAATGACAAAAATAAAATTCTAATAGATTATCCTCCATATGTAAAAGGCATATGATGTGCTCACAAGAGCACTTGGTTTATGTTGACACCAAGATGTCTGAATAAACAGATAAATGAATTGCAAAATCTATACCCATCATTGGGTGGCACTACAAAATGGAAATTCTCTAGCTCTCTACCACTATGCATGTTCAGATGGCAGTCCCTATCCCAATTCCATTACCTATTTATTTTATCTAATCTAAGTGTATGGCTGAAACCCATCAATTCTGTAATTCCATTGTTTTGTGTTCACCAATTCCCATAGTATCTTAATTTCTTCTCAAAGTTCATATGACCTAGAAGATTAGTCACTTACATCTATATTAGGGTACATTTATTGACTGAAATCAACAATGATGAAGTAGAGTACTCAAATATGCCACCTTTTAAGTAAATCATAGTCACTGCTTGCCATTTGTGTTACTCTGAAGTATCTATGGTCCATCTTTAACTTGATTACTGCCTTACTGACATCACTGAGACAAGCATACCTCAAAGACCTTTATTGTAGATATACCAACTTCTGAGTTACAATGAAGATGCTTGGGAAAGAGTAGCTATTATTCCATTCATCCCAATTCACCACATGGTCAATAAGGATCTATATCGGTGATTCCCAAAGTGGGTGCCACCACCTCCTGGTGGATGCTGCAGTGATCCAGGGAGGTGGTGATGGCCACAGGTACATTTGGGGGCTGTGAATAACTGTAAGGGGGCAGTGATAGTATGTGACAGGGGGTGCTAAGTAATATTTTTTTTTCTGGAAAGGGGGCAGTAGGCCAAAAAAGTTTGGGAACCACTGATCTACATAATTAGGATTTGGCAAATATGGTAAATATAGTAAGGATTTTGTTCAATTAGAATTTGCTTCCTAGTCAATTATTAGACAAAATATGTGATCCAATTCTTTAGCAACTTTTGATCAAAGATTCTGAAGTTAATGCTATCTCACATCTCTTAGAGTCCATCTTCTTCTTCTTAGGGTCCTCCTTCCCCAAGGAATGACCTTTGAAACATAGGGCTAAGACTGTCCATGTTTCCTTTGGTCTTCTCCAAACTTAGGATATCACTGAAAGTCCCTATTGAATGCGGTAATTTTGAGTTACCCATCTTTGTAGTTAGATTTGAAGGATAGCTAGTATATTTCTGGTTGGATTTGTGATAAAAAAAATATCAAGTCAAAATCAAATGATAGAATAAATCTAGTAAAACAAAATTTGAATGGAGATAAATGTGAATTCCTGAGCTTCAGTTAAAAAAAATAAGCTACATTAATGCAAGACGGGAAAAATATGAGTAGACAGCAGTGCATTCCTAAAAAAGATGTTTTTTTTAGTGAAGTAGATTCCCAAGTAGAGAACATGCTACTTCAAGAAGCTATGGAATGGCCCTAAGATGTGTGTGATCTATCAATCAAGCAGTAGAAGGATGGTCTAAGTCCCACTCTCTCCACTGGAGCTAATATAGACTTGCTGAAAACACAAGTACACAACCTACTTCACTATTTATTCCTCAACAGTTCTCTATTCCTTCCCCTCCCACCACTGGCCTCCCATGGTATTTAACATTAAGGGTGATTATACCTTAGCCATGATCCAGATACTTAGATAGCACCTGTATAGGCAAAATTCCATACTTTGTCCTGCCTTCCCTTCTTCAGAATCCCCACACCATGACTCCTTGATTTTGGGACTGTGACAAATTGCTGGACTATGTGTTCTGGAGGCAGAAGCCAATGAGTGAGATCCTCACTGTTGGTCCATTTTTATTTCCAGTGAGTCAGAGTAAATTACACAGAATGAACAGGCATGGATGTGTTCTGATTTGCATCAAAGATCTAATCCCATTATCTTTCTCTTCAAAACTATCTGTCTGCCAAAATTCTCTATTATTATGAAAAGTACCATCTTTGTTCTGGTCATATAGGTTTGTAACCTCTGCATTCCTCTCTACCTCTATTTTCCCATACTCTATCCATCTAATTGATGGTAAATCTTATTACTCCTACTCCCCAAAACAGCTTTCATATTTCTCTTGTTCTCTCCCTCACCATCCTAGTTCAGGTTCTCAGTACTTTATGCCTAGAGTATTGTAATAGCTCCTTTTTATCTCACTACCTCCCATTTCTGCTCTCTAATTGTAAACAAATCTGCCAAAAAGTAATTTTCCTAAAATTCAGGTCTGATCATGTCACTCTTATATTCAGTAAATTCCAGTTGGTTCCTTTTTTGTCAGGAGAAATATTATTTCAACTTTATCTCATTTTTTTAAACATCTAATTTTATAACTTAAAAATGTTCATAATCTTTAGTGTATGAATGTAACGGCCACAAAAATTATACTGATACTTCACTGTAACATGGAAGAAACTGGGTTTTTTAAGGTTATGTCAACAGAATGTAAAGCTCTGTCAAATTCTACCATAATGGAAAAAGAGCTGAGAATGTACTGAATCTCTTTTTATAAGATCTAGTCCAATGATGGCAAACCTTGTAGAGTGGTAGGTGAATGTGAGAAATGTCCTCAGGCATGTATGGAAAAAGGGAGGGAAGTGGCCTGACCCTGGGTCCCTCTGGCTTTTGTAATAGGTATAGGCTTTAAAAGATCTGCTTTTAAACTTTTAATGCCTATACCTATTACACTTTCTAATAAAAAACTCTGGTAAACTATGCTGGGGCAAAGGTACGTGTACCCATAGAGAGGGCTCTGAGTGCCCCCTCTGGCATGTGTGTTATAGCTTCACCACCACAGATCTAGCCTAATCACAGAATCTGTCTGCCTAATAATGAAACTATTTTTTTGCCATGACAATGCAAAAAACATCAGAAAATTTAAATTTAAAATGATCCTCAATGCTGTATCAGTCTTTTCTACTTAATCAATAATATTGGCAGAATGACAAGAAAGAGGAGTATAAGGTACTAATGACCACAGTTTTTAGTCATTGACAAATTTTGATTTAATGATTGTTACTCGAAATATAAGATGCTTATGAAATAATTAGTGGCCATATTGCTAGAGAAACTGAGTAATATCAAACTTGACATTCTTTCTATAAATGAAACCAGATTAATGAAGAAAGTTATAGTTAAATGGAAGGATGGCTGACAAGTATACCTTAGAGAAGCAAAAGTAGGATTTGGAAGAGAAGATTTTGTCATATACCCCAAAGCTATAAGAAATATCTTTTTAATGGGGCATTTAGGCATATTATTTTGCAGTGATAATGATTCACATTTTCAAGAAGGCTATCACAAAAATAATTATAGCTTATGCACAGTTGTTGAGTATGATGTGGTAAGAAATTATAAGAAAAATTTGATAATATACTCCAAGCCCAAACATTTATTCTGAGACTTTCTGATGTCAGTGTAAAAAGTTAAAAAAAAAGGGAGAGCCTAAGCAGAAATATATGGAATATGGTTCAAAAGAAGGAAATGGGAGAGGCCAAAGACTTGTAGGTTATAAAGAAGCTTTAATTCACAATATTATAAATATTGTTGTTCAGTTGTTCCAGTTGTGTCTGATTCTTCATGGCCCCATTTTGGGGTATTTTTGGCAAAGAAAATGGGGTGGTTTATCATTTCCTTCTGTAGCTCATTTTATATCTGAGGAACTGAGATAAACAGTGGTAAGTGACTTACTCAGGCTCATATAACTAGTTAAGTGTCTGTGGCAAGATTAGAAATCAGGAAGATGAGTATTCCTGATTCCTAGCCCAGAATTCTATCTACTGTGCTGTCTAGCTGCCTATATTATAATACTTTAAAAAATATTGGTAAGTACTGGGCATAGTGAGGTGCCAAGCAATAACAAAAAGAAATGAGAGTGACTAAATTTTAATGGGCAAAAAAACCCAACACTCATTATGGATGGCACAGTTATCCCTCATTCAGTTGTCTTTGTGCGTTCAGGCCATTAATTCATTAGATTTAAGATCAACATACAATTAAGATTGTGTAATCATTTATCATTTAAACAAACTATTGAAAATTAAAATTATATATGGATGATAGAAATGACACTGAGCATAATAATTTCATCTGGAAGTTAAAATAATGTAAATTAATTGCTTCAGCTAGGAGAATAAAAAAAATTCCTTAGTGAGAAAAAAATCTAATTTATTTGGCAAATAGAAAAATATGGCTGCCAAAGACAATAGTGGATTATAAATAAAACTTGTTTATGATGTCTTATGAAGGAGTATGATTGAGTAAGAAGAGTGCCATCTAATAAAGCACTTAAAAAGTAATGAAGAGCATATATTTAAATAGTTATTCCATGAAAGTTAAGGATGAAAATGGAAAGAAGGCTACAAAGAAGAAGAATAGAAAAGATTTGCCAAATTACAACAAAATAGTTTCTCTATCAAAGATTTTCTCTATCAAAGACACCACCATGCGTGTGCCTTACCTTCACAGACTTGACATGCTTATGACTAAAAAAACCGTGCATGAAAATTAGACACAGAAAAATTCTGCAACACTTGACATGAAAGATTTTCATCCTACTATGTCTATTTTCTTTGACTTAAACATAAAAATGAACAAATAAACAAAAATAACTGCATTACTTCAAACTAGCACTTTCATCCTTTGAAGTATTCTTAAACTCCAGGTTTTCTAGAATTACAAAGTAATAGGAATAACACTAACCAGAAGAAAGGTGAGGAAAATAGTTGGAGTGAGTCAAGATGATCTATGATTGAGACTTTTCAATTGTGAGAGCATAAAGAGATATCTAAAGAAGGTGAAGGTAATGAAGATATTGACAACAAAAAAAGCTGACCTAGAAAACATCAATAACTACTGACCTATTTGTCCATCTATACAAATGAGGGCAATTTCATCATGAATTGATATTATCTTTGATGAGGAAATAAGCAGTTTTCATATTTACCACCTCATAAATGACTGAAATATATAGAGAATATAAAAGGACATTTGCTTGTTGTTTGGCAATTACAAATACACACAGTCAACTTGGTAGAACAAAATATCATCATACAAAGGAATTTCCATCTATATATCAAAGTTATTCAAAATGCTTTGTAAGATATAATAAGACAACTCTTTTTCAATGACTCCTTGATAATGCATGAGCTATAAAATAGGGAGCTATATGCTGGCCAAAAATTATAGTCACTGTAATTGAGGGGATCCAGAATGGAATTAAGGTCAAATAGAGATTCACTCTGGATAGTGAGTTTTTCCTGATGCTCCTTTATGTGTATAAGGGTTTAAATTTAGGTTTTATGCTAAATATGATAGTTATAAAGTAATATTGCGGTTGCCAAATTTAAAATATTACAGCTTAAGTCAAAATGACTTTTAGCAGCTTTATTTACAAAAAGGTGGAAAGAGTGAAAGTGGACAAATGTAGCTAAAGAGACAGATTTTAACAAGCCTACCAGCCTTTCTCTGGTGAAGTGAGGCTCAGCCCTGCAGGGGCTTCTCTATATCCTTTTTCCCCATGTGGATTTCCCAGTAATTCTCAGCCAGAAGTCCCAGTGATGTCTTCAGCCAGAGTTCCACTGACCCAACAAGCTGAAACAGGATCCAGGGTAATCGTCTCCTCCAAGCCAAGGCAGGGATCTCCAGAACCAATCTTTCTAAACAGCAAGTAGAGAATGAATGCTAGACCATATTGATCTCTTTTTATACACCTTTTTCCCATGTCACTTCCTGTCACTTCCTGTTACTCCTTCTTCTCCACAGAAACCAATGGCAGTCTTTCAATTTGCCTAGCACTGCCCATGGCAGGGGACAGTGGCCTTTGGAATTGTTACTTACTCTAGTAAAGACTTATGAACTCTCATACTTAATGTAACCAGGGATACTTTAAATTCTTGATTTGATTAGCTAAAAATAGACAAGGGGAGAGTCAATCTTAGCTTCATAATCCCCCCTGTGATTCTTTGGGAGACTTGTCTCCCCTGTGAATCATTTAACATTACTAGCTTACACCTCTAAAGATCTTCTAGCTAAAAGTACATACAATATTGCAGTTTATAAGAGGAAACTACAATAGTTGGAGATAAGAGGGAAATAGAAGAGAGAGCACAAAACCATTGTTTGCTAGGCATATTGACAAAAATCCAATTTGGGGCAATCCTCTTTGGCATAAGTTTATATTCAGAATAAATGATATATTCAACCTCCTTCAGTTCAATTAATTACATCCAAAAGTTCATTCTGGATATTCTGGTGCAGTATAGGTCTTTTTATGGCACTTTCTCCAAACAGTTCACTTTCTTGATTTGAGGAGTTAGAGATCTTCTTTTCCTGACATTTCTCTCAAAATTTTTTTAAATCTTGGATTTCATGAAAATTATACATGTGGATGACATCATATTGATTGCATCAAACCCTAAGAAATTGTTTAAGTTTCTTAAAAGATATATAAAATCACTCAAAGAAACTTTGACTTTACTAAATACACATGAAAAACAAAATGAATAAAGAATGTCTATTGAGTGTAATTCAACATGCAAATATGAATGAACACCCACTGGAGCTTGTACACTGGAATGTATATTGAGACAGATAATAATGTAAGTCAGTGATTTGAACCTAGAGTAGAAAAGTATGAGAATAGATTTGATTGGGGGTAGGGAGGTTATACAAAGCCCTTTTACATATGCTAAACTTTCTATAGTAGAAAAAGTACCTGGATTTTAGGCATAAGCAATTTAGAAGTATTGCAGTATGGTAGGAAGATCTAGAATGTCACTGCCTCCAGTGAGTAAAGATGAGCACTATACCAAGGGCAATATAAAGGCATATTTGTGGTTATAATTAAACTATAAATATAAGGCTCTGTAAAGAAGAATGGAGGTTAAAAGATATAATCAAAAACTCAATGATAGAAAGAAAAGGTGGATTGGATACACTGTGTTAGCAAAAGAATAACAGGCAGATGATTAAAGTACTCCACTGGTATCCTTATCACATTGGGAGAAATTAGGAAAAGACTCCAGCATATTGAATATATCTCTTCTTGGTAAGCTTTTTGAAGGATATGGACAAGAGTTTCACAGTATGGGCAAACTTGGATGTATGTATGAATGTGTATATGTATACACATATATGTGTGTGTATATACACAAACTACTAGATATTTTGAAATTAATGATTCATAAGTATCTCAAAATCAGCATGTACAAAACAGAATTCATTGCCATTTAGTCCAAACTCATTCATCTTCTGAAGTTTTTTGTCATTCTCAAGGATATCATCTTTGTAGTCACCTATGTTTGTGATGCCACTGTCATTAACATTTTATTCACTTTCACCCCATATATCTAATCAGTTGCCCAATATTGTCATTCTTAACAATATAGCATCCCTCAAATATGTTCTATTTTCTATACTCACATAGTTACCCTCCTAATTCAGGCCTTCTTATTGTGTTCTGCTACTTTGAGATCTTCTTTACTTAAATATAATCCTCCATAAAACTGCCAAAGTGCTTTGTTTTGTTTTTTAAAGTCCAGATCTCATGCCTTTTCTCAATAATCCACACTTTAAGTCCTGATTACCTCTAGGATCAAATATAAATTCCCCTTTCTGATATTTAAAGTTCTTCACAACCTTAATTCTTCCTATTTTTCCAATCTTTTTACATATTACTTCTCTCTTCATAACCTATGGCCCACAATTAATGGCCTTTTCATTTTTTTCCCTCACCTATGAATGTAATGTTCCACCTCCCATTGCCATGATTTTACCTAGGCTGACTATCGTTCTAGAATGTTCTCCATCTTTGCTTCCATTTCTTGCAATTACTGGCTTCCTTCATGAATTGCTTCTGTCTTCTTCTGCAACCATCAGCCATTACTGTCTGCCTTACAAAACTGTCTTGTATTTATTTTTAATCTATTTTGTAAATATCTGCCTTTGCATACTGGTACTACTAGGAGCTTGCCCCTGAAAGAAGCAAGACCTGAGACCCCAGGTGGCTGGAAAACTCAGACCTTGGACACAGGAGTGGGGCTGAGAAAGGCAGCAGCAACTCCCAGTACGCTCAGACTCAGGGGAAAACCTCAGGTGGTGGAGCAAGAGTGGGCCAACCTCCAGGCTCTGGGCTGCTGGCTAGGACCACGGGGGCTTGACCCTAAAAACAGCTAGACCAGAGTCCCCAGGAAGCTAGAAAACTCAGACCTTGGACACAGGAGTGGGGCTGAGAGAGGCAGCAGCAGCAGCACCCAGCGCTCTCAGCCTCAGGGGAAAACCTCAGGCGGAGAAGCAAGCATGGGCCAAGTTCTGGGCTCTGGGCAGCTGGCTAGGAATACAGGGGCTTGACCCTGAAAACAGCTAGACCAGAGACCCCAGGAGGGTCTCCAGAGAAGCCAGGAGACTCACAAAGTACCCTCAGGCAAAAACTGCTCCCTAACTCCATACAAAGAGAATCAGATTGCCTTACTCAGACTTCTGGTGGATAAAGCATAATGATGCCAAGCAAGGCCCAAAAAATAAACAAGAAGACCAAGAAAAAAACTCTAACACTTGATAACTTCTGCACAGAAAAAAACCTCAGAAAACAGAGGAGGACAAACAATGAAAGACATCCAAACCTACCCCCCAAGATGAAAATGGATTACAAGATCTTGAAGATTTCAAATATGAGATCATGAGAAAGATAGAAGAGATCTGGCAAGAAAATAACAGTTTAAAAGGTAGAATTTCGCAATTTGAAAGTGAGGCTCAGAAATCAAATGAATTGATAAGCAATTTGAAGACTAGAAATGACCAGCTGGAAGCCTTGAAGAACCAGATAGACTAGACTGAAAAGGAAAACCTAAAGATTATAGCCGAAAAACAGTCCCTAAAGGCTAGATTTGGGCAATTAGAAGCCAATGATCTCATAAGACAACAAGAATTAATAAAGCAAAGTAAAAAAAAACCTGACAAAATAGAAGGAAACATGAAATATCTCAATGAGAAGTTAATAGACCAAGAAAACAGGTCTAGATGAGACAACTTGAGAATTATTGGTCTCCTGGAAAAATTAGAGACAAATAGAAACCTAGATAGTATATTACAAGAAATTATCCAACAAAAGTGCCCCATTGTCCTCTAAGAAGAGGACAAAATAAACATTGAAAGGATCCATAGATCACCCTCTACACTAAATCCTCAGAAGACAACCCCTAGTAATGTAATAGCCAAATTCAAAAGCTTCCGAGTTAAGGAGAAAATATTATAAGCCAGAAAGAGACAACTCAGATATCAAGAAACACCAATCAGGATTATACAGGATCTGGCAGCCTCCACACTACAAGACCACAAGGCTTGGAATATGATGTTCAGAAAGGCAAGAGAATTAGGTCTACAACCAAGGATCACATACCCATTAAAATGGATTATATACTTCCAGAGGAAAGTATGGGCATTCAACAAGATAGAAGATTTCCAAGCACTTGCACAGAAAAGACCAGGACTAAATGGAAAGTTTGATATACAACCACAAAAAAACAAGAAAAACTTGAAAAGGTAAATAAGAAAGAGAGGGGGAAAAAAGAAAACTCTGGTCTTTAAATTTCCTTCTTCGAGAGCTTCAATAAGATCAAATTATTTGTATTTCTATATGGAGAAATATTATTAGTAGTAAGAAGAAGCTGGAGTACTAAATGGTCTAATATGATATGTGGGGGAATGTGTGCGTGTGGGGGGTGGAAATAGAAAATGACACCAAGAGTAACTTGAAGGAATAAGAAAAATAGGATAATCTATGCCACACAAAGAGGGCATGGGAAGGAGAAGGGAGGAATACTATTATAAGAAAGAGAGGAAGATAGTGTAAAAGGAAATACTTAAACCTTAATCTCAATGGAATTAATCCTGAGAGGGAAGAGTAGCTAGATCCATTAGCATATCAAATTCTATTTAACCCTATGAATAAAGTCAGAAGGGACAAACCAAGGGAGTTAGTGGGGGGGGGGGGAGTTCTTAAAGGCAGGGGAAAAGAGGGGGGAGGGAATTCATTAGGCCTTAAAAAATAACAAGAGGTGAATAAAAAGGGAAGGGGTGGAAAGGGAATTAAATCAAGGGAGGGGACAAGGGGTATTGATTTCAAATAAACCACTGGTTTAAAAGGAAATATTGTAAAAAGAAAGGGTAGAACTAAGAGAGGATACCAAAATGTTAGGTAAAAAAAAAACATAGCTAAAATTTATAACCCTGAATGTGAATAGGATGAACTCGCTTATAAAACAGAAGCAAATAGCAGAGTGGATTAGAATACAAAATCCTACCATATGTTGTCTACAAGAAACACACATGAGGCAGGTGGACCTACACAGGGTTAAGGTCAAGGGCTGGAGTAAAATCTTTTGGGCTTCAATGGAGAAAAAGAAGGCAGGAGTGGCAATCATGATTTGTGATAAAGCCAAAGTAAAAATAAATCTGATTAAAAGAGAAAGGGAAGGTAATTACATCCTGATAAAAGGCAGGATAGATAATGAGGAAATAACAGTACTCAACATGTATGCACCAAATGGTATAGGATGCAAATTTCTAAGGGAGAAATTGGCAGAGCTCAAGGAGGAAATAGATAGTAAAACCATACTAGTGGGAGATCTAAATATTCCTCTATCAGATCTAGATAAATCAAACCAAAAAATAAATAAGAAAGAGATAAGAGAGGTGAATGATACCCTAGAAAAATTAGAGTTAATAGAGATATGGAGAAAAATAAATAGGGACAAAAAGGAATACATCTTCTTTTCAGCTGCACATGGTACATTTACAAAGATTGACCATGTACTAGGGCATAGAAACATGGCAAACAAATGCAAAAGAGCAGAAATAATAAATATAACTTTTTAAGATCATACTGCAATAAAAATAATAATCAGTTAGGACACATGGACAGGCAAACCAAAAACTAATTGGAAATTAAATAATATGATTCTCCAAAATCAGATAGTTAAAGAAGAAATCATAGAAACAATTAATAATTTCATTGAAGAGAATGACAGTGATGAGACATCCTACCAAAATCTGTGGGATGCAGCTAAAGCAGTACTCAGGGGGACATTTATATCAATCATTGAGTGCATATAATAACAAATTAGAGAGGGCAAAGATCAATGAATTGGGCATGCAAATCAAAAATCCCCAGCTAAAAACTAAATTAGAGATTATAAAAATCAAAGGAGAAATCAATAAAATTGAAAGTAAAAGAACTATTGAATTAATAAATAAGACTAGAAGCTGGTACTTTGAAAAAATAAATAAAATTGACAAAGTACTGATCAATGTAATTTAAAAAAGGAAAGAAAACCAAATTGACAGTATCAAAGATGAAAAGGGCGATCTCACCTCTAATGAAGAGGAAATCAAGGCAATCATTAAAAACTATTTTGCCCAATTATATGGCAATAAATATAGCAATCTAGGTGATATGGATTAATATTTACAAAAATATAAATTGCCTAGATTAACAGCAGAAGAAATAGAATACTTAAATAATTCCATATCAGAAAAAGAAATTGAACAAGCCACCAAAGAACTCCCTAAGAAAAAAATCCCAGGACCAGATGGATTCACAAGTGAATTTTATCAAACCTTCAAAGAACAACTAATTCAAATACTATACAAACTATTTGACATAATAAGCAAAGAGGAGTTCTACCAAACACAAATATGGTACTGATCCCAAAGCCAGATAGGTCAAAAACAGAGAAAGGAAACTACAGACCAATCTCCCTAATGAACATTGATGCAAAAATCTTAAACAGAATACTAGCAAAAACACTCCAGCAAGTGATCACGAGGCTTATTCATTATGATCAGATGGGATTTATACCAGGAATGCAAGGATGGTTCAACATTAGGAAAACCATCCACATAATTGACCATATCAATAAGCAAACCAGCAAAAACCACATGATTATCTCAATTGATGCTGAAAAGGCTTTTGACAAAATACAACACTCATTCCTACTGAAAACAGTAGAAAGTTTAGGAATAGAAGGGCCTTTCCTAAAAATAATAAATGGTATATATCTAAAACCATCAACAAACATCATCTGCAATGGGGATAAATTAGAAGTATTCCCAATAAGATCAGGAGTGAAACAAGGATGCCCATTGTTACCTCTATTATGTAACATTGTACTGGAAACACTAGCAGTAGCAATTAGAGAAGAAAAAGAAATTGAAGGTACTAAAATAGGCAATGAGGAGACCAAGCTATCACTATTTGCACAATGTATGATGGTCTACTTAAAAAAATCCCAGAGATTCAACTAAAATGTTAGTGGAAATAATCAACAACATTAGCAAAGTTGCAGGATACAAAATAAACACACATAAATCATCAGCATTTCTATATATTTCCAACACATTGCAGCAGGGAGAGTTAGAAAGAGAAATTCCATTTAAAATTGTCCTAGACAATATAAAATACTTAGGCATCTATCTGCCAAGACAAACACAGGAATTATACGAACACAACTATGAAACCCTTTCCACACAATTAAAACTAGATCTAAACAACTGGAAAAACATTGAGTGCTCATGGTATAAAAATGACCATCCTACCCAAATTAATTTACCTATTTTGTGCTATACCTATCAAACTACCAAACAACATTTTAATGAATTAGAAAAAACTATAGAAAAGTTCATTTGAAAGAACAAGAGACCAAGAATATCAAGGTAAATAATGAAAAAAAAATATGAAGGAAGGTGACCTAGCATTACCAGATCTTAAACTGTACTACAAAGCAGTAGTCATCAAAACAATATGGTAGTCATGAAGAGACAAACAGGATGATCAGTGGAATAGATTAGGGGTAAGTGACCTCAGCAAGACAGTTTTCAATAAACCTAAAGAACCCAGCTTTTTCGACAAAAACCCGCTACTTGACAAAAATCTGCTAGGAAAATTGGAAAACAGTACTGGAGAGATTGGGCCTAGATCAACATCTCACACCCTATACCAAAATAAACTCAGAATGGGTGAATGACTTGAATATAAAGAAGGAAACTATAGGTAAATTGGGTAATCACAGAATAGTATATTTGTCAGATCTATGGGAAGGGAAAGATTTTAAAACTAAGCAAGAGTTAGAAAAAAAATCACAAAATGTAAAATAAATAGTTTTGACTATATTAAACTAAAAAGGTTTTGTACAGACAAAACCAATGCTACCAAAATTAGAAGGGGAAAAAACAAATTGGGAAAAAAATTTATAATAAAAAACTCAGATAAAGGTCTAATCACTCAAATATACAAGGAGCTAAATCAATTGTACAAAAAAATCAAGCCATCTCCCAATCAATAAATGGGCAAGGGACATGAATAAGCAATTCTCAGACAAAGAAATCAAAAGTATCAATAAGCACATGAGAAAGTGTTCTAAATCTCTAATAATTAGAGAAATGCAAATCAAAACAACTCTGAGGTATCACTTCACACCTAGCAGATTCGCTAAAATGATAGGGAAGGAGAGTAATGAATGCTGGAGGGGATGTGGCAAAATTGGGACATTAATGCATTGCTGGTGGAGCTGTGAACTGATCCAACCATTCTGGCTGGCAATTTGGAACTATGCTCAAAGGGCTTTAAAAGCCTATCTGCCTTTTGATCCAGCCATAGCACTGCTTGGATTATACCCCAAAGAAATAATAAGGAAAAAGACTTGTACAAAAATATTTGTAGCCACACTCTTTGTGGTGGTAAAAAATTGGAAAATAAGAGAATGTTCTTCTATTGGGGAATGGCTGAACAAATTGTGGTATATGTTGGTGATGGAATACTATTGTGCTCAAAGGAATAAAGAAGTGGAGAAATTCCATGTGAACTGGAATGACCTCCAGTAATTGATGCAAAGTGAAAGGAGCAGATCCAGGAGAACATTGTACACGGAGACTCATACATTGTCCACAATCAAACATAATGGACTTTTATATTAGCAGCAATGCAAGGATCCAGAGCAAGGCTGAAGGACTTATAAGAAAGAAAACTAACCACATTCAGAAGAAGAATTTTGGGAGGAGAAACACAGAGGAAAAGCAACTGCTTGTACACATGGGCTGTTGAGGATATTATTTGGGATGTAGACACTAAACGATAACTCTAGCCTAGCTATCAATAATATGGAATTAGGTCTTGATCAATGATAAATGTAAAATCCAGTGGAATTGTGCATTGGTTAAGGGGGGTTAAGGGGGACTCGGGGATAGAGAAAGAACATGAAATATGTAACTAGGAGAAAATATTGAAAATAAAAAATTAATTTCAATAAAATAAAAAAATAAAATATAAAAAATATGTTAAATTTTGTCTTTGAAAATGTGTATTTATGGGAACATTTTATGTTTACTAGTTTTTTGTTTGGAGGAGATATATAGGCTTTCTATATCTGAATCTTACCCTACATATGACCTTCCCACTTACAATTTTGGATTGAGCTCAGATATAAACCCAAACATAAGCTTTAAGTAATTTTCCTAAGGGCTCTTACGTAGCTTGAAAGAACCAATGAAGTCTAACTCCTTTCAGTACAGTTTAGGCTTTCCTAGAACTGAACACTGGCATATATACATAGGTTCAATAATGAGATACTTTAATGGAATGAGAGACCTTTGATTATAATTGCCATGGAAGAAAAGAAAGGAGGAAGGAAAGAAGGAAGGAAGGAAAGAAGGGAGGGAGGAAGGAAGGGAGGGAGGGAAGGAGGGAGGAGTGATAAGAAAAGCAAGAAGGAAAGAAGGAAATTAATTTAGATTTCAGAAAATGTCAGCATAGTTTATTGTATATTTGTGTCCACAGTAATTGTAAAATACACTGTAAATGCTGAGTAAAGTAGTCATTAAAGACCAGGATAATTAGTGAAGTTTTTCAGGGCCTCTTATGGATTATAACAAAAAAAAATTTACAAACTTGAGCCCAGTATTATGTTGTTATTATTATTGTTATCTTAGTGATAAGGACATATTTTTGTGGATAAGGAATCCTTATACAGAATTACTATAGAGGATAATTGAATCTTTAGAGAAAATATTATGTTCCTCCTGAAGGAGTTTTTTTTTCCTTAACAGAACTACTTTGTTGGTATTTAGTAATTTAGCAAAATAAAAAATATCTGTGTAATTTTGAAAAATTACATTCTAATGTTATAAAAAAAGATTTTTCTTATAGGCACAAATCAGGCTAAAACAATAAATACTAACTATTGGCTTATGCAAACAAAAGCAGTCAGCAAACATTGTATATGAATGTAATATTTCCTGTGATTATGTACTTATATTTTTCAGTCTCATCAATTAAGAAGTAACCCTTATAACTTAGCCTCTTTTTTGGAAAGTGGCAGTAGTATTCTATACGTAACTTTTGTTTTTTAAAAGTAAATTATGAGCCATAGTTGGATTCAATGAAAAAGTGTCACTGGATTGAAGAATATGGGGAAGAGATGTGTATAAGACATATAATATGGCAATTTTGTTTAACATAAGATGTAACATTTCTCACTTATTTTAACTATTTTTTAAAGTAAAGATTAAATTTAACCATTTCTAAAAATAGAGAAAGTATCATAAGCTGGAACCAGAGGAGTGCTGGAATCAGTTTGAACAGATTTGAACAGAGGCTTGGAGCTCTTTTCACTGTAACTCCTAGCTGGTACGTTCATTAATAGCATTAGAAATGCTAATCATTTTAGTGTTTTTATTTTATATCCTACTACTTTGTTAAATCTATTAATTATCTAGTTTAGATTACTGGATGCTTCTTTAAAATATGTATACTATCCCCAATTGATAAATGGGCAAGAGACATGAATAGGCAATTTTCAGGTAAAGAAATCAAAAGTATCAATAAGTACATGAGAAAGTGTTCCAAATCTCTAATAATTAGAGAAATGCAAATCAAAACAACTCTGAGGTATCACCTCACACCTAGCAGATTGGCTAAAATGAAAGAAGGGGAGAGTAATGAATGCTGGAGGGGATGTGGCAAAATCGGGACATTAATGCATTGCTGGTGGAGCTATGAACTGATCCAGCCATTCTGGCTGGCAATTTGGAATCATGCTCAAAGGGCTATAAAAGACTGCCTGCCCTTTGATCCAGCCATACCATTGCTGGGTTTGTACCCCAAAGAGATCATAGATAAACAGACTTGTATGAAAATATTTATAGCTGTGCTTTTTGTAGTGGCAACAAACTGGAAAAGGAGGGTATGTCCTTCAATTGGGGAATGGCTGAACAAAATGTGGTATATGTGGGTGATGGAATATTGTTGTGCTAAAAGGAATAATAAACTGGAGGAGTTCCAGGTGAACTGGAGAGACCTCCAGGAACTGATGCAGAGTGAAAGGAGCAGAGCCAGAAGAACATTGTACACAGAGACTGATATACTATGGTAAAATCGAATGTAATGGACTTCTGTACCAGCAGCAATACAATGACCCAGGACAACTCTGAGGGATTTATGGTAAAGATGCTACCCACATTCAGAGGAAGGATTGCAGGAGAGGAAACATAAGAAAAACAGCTGCTTGAACGCATGGGTCGGGGTGGACATGATTGAGGGTGTGGACTCGAAACTATCACACCAATGCAACCACCAACAATTTGGAAATAGGTCTTGATCAAGGACACATGACAAAACTAGTGGAAATGTGCATCGGCCATGGGTAGGAGGAGTGCGGGGGGTGAAGGGGAAAGTAGGAGCATGAATCATGTAACCATGTTAAAAATGAATATTAATAAATGTTTAAAAAATATGTATACTATACATATGTATATTATACCTTACTTAGTATAGTATCATCTACAAATAGGAATACCTTGCTATCGTTATTCTATTCTCTCACCTAGGCAGTAATCTGATTTAGATTCTTCCCTATTCTCCCTTTACTCTGCTTTTTGTTCGCCTATTTAAAACTTCCTTTCATGAGGAGTCAAACTGTCAGAAATGCATGAAGGAGGACACATGGTAGGATGTGCCTTTTGATAGATCCCCTTGCAAGTGTTTGTCCAAAATAGTCTGTTCTTTTTGAAGCTTTGATGACCTGGCAGTATATAAACAATAATTTAACTACTTGATCTTTTCTTACTATATCAACTTACATGTCTTAAATTTCTTTTGTTTGATAAATTTAAATGTCAAGAAGAATTACGTAAAAATTCTCCCTTAAGCTGAAAGTCTGTGTGTTTTTCATTTATGTTTATATTAAATTTATGTCCTATTTTAGTTAAGAATGGCTATCAATTTTCTTTGCTTTTCAGAATATTTCATTATATATATATATATCAAACACACAAAGATATGTATATAAATATCTCTATACATATTTTTATTTTTATATAATTTATATTTGTATATAAATATAAATGTGTATATATATGAATTTATATGTCAAATATAAATTCATTTCAGAATAAGCCTCCCTATCATCTCCTTTGGCTACTCATCTCCAAGGGGAACTTTAGTTCTTGCCAGGAGTGGAAGCAAAAATTTGGGACCAGAGCCTGGTTATTCTGATGTCCTCAGAGAAAAAAGAGTACCATGCTAAAATTATATCTATCTGCTCTCTTACATAGTGCTAGACGAGGGTATATATATTTTTAGAATTATGCTGAACTACTGATCATTATTCCATATTGAGAAAAAGAATACCCTGGACTTTATATCTTGTGCTGGACTTCTTTCCCACTAAATTTCAGTTCCTCAATAAAAACATATAAAAAATAATAAAGCAAACCATTTAGCCAAGTCAAAAGAATAACTGATATTAGAAAAAGTATACATATAAGAATATATACCTGATGATATAGCTTAAATGAGCTCTCATTTTGGGAGCAAAATAATTCAGTTCAACCAAAACAGTTCTAGATCTCAACCAAGGAGACATTCCCCAGAGTCTCTGGTGTTCTAAGCTGAGAATAAGGGCATATTCAAAAATCTATATTAGCTTCTTCCCATAATCTTTCTCTCCACATTTTGTTAAAATTTTTTATCACCAAGATTTCTCCCAGTATCCCTTTATTCTTCTTACCAGAGTGTCATTTCATATAACAAATGTTTTTAAAGGAAAAAAAGGGGGAAGCCACCTAAATTTTATCAATATATTGAAAATATAAAAATATATTCAAAGTTTCCCGTCCATAGACCCCCTGCCTCTGAAAAGGAATGGAATCACTGTCTTCTCCCAGCTCTTCTGTTGGGCCATGCTTGTTGTTTTTTCTAGTTTGTTTTTGTTTTTATGATTTTGCAATATCAACTTTTGATTATTTTTGGTTGTTTTTCACTTTCCTATAAAGTGAGAGACTGGCTAAACAAAAATCCAATAGGCCTACTGTGTTATGAATAAGAAACAATAGTGGTTTTAGAATCTCCTGGGCTCAGATCTTCTGTTGGCCATCACTAGCAATGTGATCTTGGGCAAGATAACCTCTCTCAGAACCCTTTTCCTTATCAATAAAATAATTCTTGTATTGTTTACTTTCCAAAGTTCTTGTGAAAAAGACAGATTTTTTTTTTCAATTTTCTCATACTAAACAAATGTGAGCCTTAAATAAAAACGACTGAGGTTGCAATCATATTTTCTCTAAGCCTTATTTCCTGGGAATAATGAGTTGCAAAAGTACATAGAAATTTAAGGCATAGCCTCAAATCCTAGTTATATAATATATAAACTCAGCATGATGTTGGAAAGTACCATTGGTTTTTAAAGACCAACAGCCCCTTCATGTTCCTACTTAAGCAATAGAATTCTACCCACTTCATAAATTGGTCAAGTTATTTGTGGCTGATTTTAGGTGATATGACAAACTTCATATATGATATGACTTTTCACTACTTGTAGGTTGTTCGTGTTATAGACCTGGGTGAGTTCTCATGGTGGATTGAGGGACCTTCAGAGTTACCTTCATCAAATCATCATATAACTTTCTTGAGAATCTTCCTAAGTATCACTCTTATGTAGTAAAAAAGATTTTTAAAAAATCTGCTTCATTGACTTAATTTAATTAAATCTTGACCCTGTACTTGGAACCAGTTGGCATTTGACCTGGAATAATGACAAACTAAAAAAGTAAGGAAAGGATGAAATGCTAAGAAAATAAAATTTAAAAATAATAGTATTATAAGACCTTACTAAGCACCTTAAGAATTAAAAAGAACTTTATATTTACATGATTTAATTTTATCTTCACAAGATCAATGTCACATAGGTTAGACATAATTTATAACTCTAACATCAATGAAACTGAAATCCATAGATTTTAAAGAATTTATCCAAAATCATACTAGTAGTTAGAAAAGCAGCCTGGTCCTATGGAGAGAGAAGATCTGGGTTTAAGGCACACCTCTGATTTACTGGCTATGTGACTATGGGTAAGTCCCTTTACTTCCCAGTGTTTTAGGTATCTCTCTCAGAGCATAAATTGAAGAGAAGATGCTTACTTGTATTTTTAGATTCCTCACAGGAGAGTTTTCCATACTTAACAAAAATCACAGTGCCTATTCCTAGCCATGCAACTAATTAGTGGCAGAACCATAACCTCAGTCAAGATTTTTTTGCTCCATATATAGCACTCGCTTCTTTATACTGTGCCATGAAGTGACCAGAGAGGAACTAGGAAAAAGGAAAGAGTACATGTGTAAAAATTGTAGAGTTTGGTAAATGAAGGCACATGAGGCATTATAATTTCTTTCTCAGTTACAGTCATTGAGCAAAATTAAATGGAGATAAATCAGAAATTTTTTATTTTTCCTGTGGTTGGAAATACACATAGCATTTATGCATAAATAGTACTAATGTGGGGAAGAAGCATACATTCATTTTTAAATGGAAATTTCAATTTAAGGGCAAAAAAATCTAACCTTGTAATTTGAATTGTTTCCCTTCCTGACAAATCATCATTAGAAGCATTTAAGGGAAAACTAATGAGACACATGTATTACTGGATTTTATTGTTCACCAATGAAATTATTCAACTCAAATTTGGGTTTTACTTGATTTTTTGTTGAAAATCATCTTTTTTTTTTGCCATCTTTTACGATCAGTTTTTGCACATTAGTGGTGTTTAATGACTGTTTTTTGAGTTGCATTGAGTAGGATACAACTAATACCAGATTGTGTTCATAGTTTAATTTCATTTCCAGTTTATTTCATGTGAATGTTTCCAGTTTTTCATAACTATGTCCCTATATGTACCACATTTTCAAGTTTCTGAGCCTTCCAGGGATCCGAGAGAAACAAAACTGGTCGGCGCCATCTGTTTTTAGCTTAAAAGAAATGACTAGCATTTTTCTAGCTTTTCAGAAATTGCCATGCCTGGACCATTGATTTACAATTCTATTGAAAACATGGGATAATATAAAGTTTTTCTGATAGCCTTTTAAGGGTAGTCAAGATAGACATTCTGATTGTGTGACTAATACCTTGGAATAATAGTATAAAATGGTACTATTAAATATGTGGAACTGACAGTGGAGAATACTGAGGCTCACAAGTTCTCACTCTCCAACACCTCACATTAGACTCGGGTCAGTTAGTCCAAAAAGGGGAAAAATGCCTAAAATGCTAAAGCAATCTTTCACCTAAACCTGTCTTCACTTGCCTCAGTTTGTTGCAATGGGACACTTCTCTTCCATTCAATATTCTTTCTAGCTCCTCCTGCCTCCTCTCAAAATGTCATTTTATGTTTTTATTGGAGAAAATTGTCAGAATGGGATTATCTTTTGCTCTTGACCCTAATATGTAACTCCCAATGATAACATATGGATGACAGGAGTATATTGTTTGTGGTAATGATCATCTGGAAACTTGGAGATATTTTCTCCCTTCTCTGCAAAACATATGTTACTTTTCTTTCTACGAATGGAACATATATGCATGCTGTGGATAACAATTTCAGGACCTCATCCTATAGAGATCAAATCCCTACTCTCAAAAGTATTGTCTAAACTAAGTGAATTAGTAGAAATTGTGTACAGAACAGCTACATATCACGGAGCTTGGGCAAGGCTACCCAACTAACACAATTCCATAATTGTGCAGATCTTTATAAATGGAAGCGTCAATAACATTTTAAGAGAATTGTATTGCATCTAGGCAGCTTTCTTTCCCTCCAAAGTGTAGTCCAATGACATGAGAAGTAGAAATGTGTAAAATGAGAAGTTATGTGGTAAATTTACCTTATGGGTATGATAGAAGAAATAGATCCAAAGAAGCTTTTAAAAATCTTGTAAAAAGAACTGACTTTTATATAAAGGCTTTTGATTTAAAAAGTGCTTTATAAATTTCCTTGCTTAATACTCAGACCTTATAAGGTGAGTGTGACAGGTTTTATGCCACAATTTTACAGGTAGGAAAACTAAATCTAAGAAGAGTTAAACGATTTGTTCCACAGAACAAATTAGTGTCTGAGGTAGAGTTTAAAAAAAAAATAAACAAAAAAGAAAAACTCAAGCCCTCTAATCCAAGTGTAGCATGCTATCTAGTGTTGTAATAGATGAGCTTGACTAAAATTGGTATCCTGTTTGTAAAGTTCAGATCTGGAGAAAGACAGACAGGGAGAAACACAGAAAGACAGAGAGACAGAGACAGAGACAGAGATGAGACACAAAGAAAGAGAGTCATATAGGTCATCCGGCATTTATCAGAAGAATGTTTATTTAGCATTAGCATGGAAAAGATTGCCAACAATGATTCCAAAGCATTTAACTTGGATAGATTTGCTTCTCTTATCTCCATATGGAAACACATCTGGCCAGTGTGGCAGGGTGCGGTGACTCTCTTCATCTCTGGACATCCATCAAGTGTGAAAGTCCACAACTTCACAGGGTGGGGGGTTGGGTGAGGGTTATGCCCTCAGAGACCAGTAAGCCATGTCAATAAGGCCAGAAGCCACCAGGAAGCTAGGTCAAGACAAGCACAGCTTGAGCTTTAGACCTCTGGGCCAATCATATTCCTAAGATAGTTTTGTTTGCTTTCAAAAAAGAAAACAAAAGAAAACTATCCTAACCCATAATAATGCCCCTAACACATGCCATGCTAATTCTTTTTCTCTAAGCTTATAAAGTAGGTTCTATGAATAATTGTTCTATTGAATAATTTTTCATACTTAAGTGGCAGAAGGAATACATATCAAGTTTATTAGATATTCAGATAGACATAAAACTGGGGGATGGGAAAGAGAGACACACACAATAGGTGACAGAATTGTAATTTTATAAGATCTTCCCAGTTTGAACAATACCGGGTGATGTCAATAGTTCGAGTTGGGGATGTGTCTTACCGGAATTATAGTCATCCTAAAGAAATGAATCTTGAAGGGAAGGAGGCCAGGATAGGGGAATAAGTACAGACAGGATTTCTGAGGGAAAATGAAGGAAAGAAATAACAAGCAACTTGTGTAAATGAGTCACACATGGAGAGAACAACTAGCTATTTTACAAATAAATGGAAAGCAGAATGTGTGCTTGGTGACTCTTGGCCCAAAGGCTATCCTTAAGGTGGGGGGAGATTCCTTCTCCACCCATCTGTGTCTTTGTAAATACCTGATACGCGTGCCAGCAGGTTGGCCTGAACATGGAGGATATTCATTTTCCAAGAGAACTCTGCCAATTACTGGATATTATTAAATTACTAAGTAATAAAAGCCACTGACTGACTCATTTATAACTTTTCTACTGTTATATGACTCTCCCAATGTCACCTTTTGTAAAAAATACCATCCTTCATATATGAAAAAAGCCCAAGCCCCAAATTACCAGCTCATTATTGGTGTTTGATGAGTTTTGTTTTCTACGTGTTTTCTTTTTTTCAGTAAAAAGCAAGGGTGACATGTAAGGATTGTGGGAGACTATAAAGTAAGGGAGGCAGAAGCAGGGGAGTCAATTAAATTCAGTGCCTTGGGTCAGTAGCAGATAGTAGAAGTCAAGGAAATAGGAAAACTAAGTATTAGTCAAGACATGAAGATTCCAAAAGTACTGAAGGTCAAGGCAAGATAATAAATAAGAAATAAAATGTCATTTAGGAGCCAGGGACTACACAGATCCTGGAAATCTAAGCAAAGCAGTGGATTAACCAACAAGTAAAAGTTAAGACAAGGTTAAACTACTGAAGCCATTTCAATCATAGCTAGGAAATTCCTTATCTGTTTCCTATTACAAGCCAGTTTCCCATGTAAATATCAAGGATCTGCAGAGGGAATTTGTGATTCAGATTAAGAGTACAGTAAATCAGCTAAATTCGTTGGAGTAGAGTTTGTGATCCCACATGTAGGGGCAGTTACTAACAAGATGGATGTTCACCGGACCCTCATACACACTTTTTCAACCTATTTTAATGAGATGTCTGGCCAATTTTAGTCATATGTTATTATTAGCAATAATCTTTGACTCAACACAAATCTTTAACCTTCATTTAAGAAATTGTCAAAAAGAGAGTATGGCTCTTTCCAAAAAGAGAGTTTGACTTCACTTTTGTGTGAGTGGCTCTTGTTAGTGATCTTGGTGAAGAACTCACAATAAAAATAACTTTTTCTCTATCAAATGGCAATTGAGGAGGCAATGTCACTTCAGAATATGCTGTCAAAAATTTAACCAAATTTTACCAACAGGTGTTGTTGAAAGCCACTTGTCTGATCTTATACAACTTATACAACCTCAGTGATAGGGAATCCCATTCTCATTCTGGAGGATCGCCCATACCCAAACAGTAAGTAAAAACAACAAATAATACGTTCATTTAAACAAAATCTTCTAAGGGGCCAAGAATTCCACTTTTCCACAGATACTAAAGGTGCCCCCAGGCATGAAATGAGCTTGAACCTAGGAATTCAGGTGTACAATTGGAGTATTCCCTTGAATGGCCTAAAGAATGTGAACAACCTAGTTTCCACAAGATGTTTAGAGAGACTTCAGCCTATGCAGATATAGAAACTGGAGAACTTTGGACCCGGGACTTATAACATGAGAAATAGACTTAGGATCCAGGTAAACTTGGGAGAAACCCCACTCCTCACCTCTAATGATCAGTTTTATTCTTGATCTTATTTGTCTTGTTGCTAGAAGGGGCCTCCAATCTCTTGTGATGGTAGCTAGACTGTCACAGAGCAGAATGAGTAGACTGTCACAAAATAGAGTCGGCTTCCACCTTTTGGGGGTCCTTGCATCTCTCTCTCTGACCTTGAGTGTGGGGCTCTTTACTCCTAGGGCTTAGTTGTATCACTTCTTTTATTCCTCATCCTAAGCCCATTCACCTACCCCAATACACTACATTCACAGGGAAGAGGTCACATACAGGGTGAAAGACTTTTTGTCCCCATCTCTTTGGCACAAAATACTTAATAAGTACTTTTTCGCTCATTTTTTCCTCTTCTTTTCTACCTTTTCTTCTGTTCCTAGCTAATCAAGTGAATTATATATTTCCCCAAATAAACTATGTAATGTTACTATGAATTCCCCAAACATTAGCATTATGAATAATACAGTGGAAATGACCTTTGCATCTACAATATAGTGAACTTTTCAGTGTAAGCAAAGAACACTTAAAAAATTGGATAAATGTATTTCTTTTGTAATTTTATTTCCACATACTTCATTGCTTCTTGATTTGTTCTAGTGATAGATGAAGCAGAACCAAAAGCTACACATATATGAAAATGTGGTAAATCATTAAAACTTTTCTTTTCTAATTTACACTCTCCCATGCTCAGATGAAGAGGCATCTTACCTCTCTTGCAAAACAAATTCCTCTACCTGTTTTTTTTATCTCATTCCATCCCATCACTTTCTACTTCATCCTCTAGTACTCTTTTCTTTCTCAGTTACTGCCTCTTTCTCCAAAATATTCAATTTCTCTGACTATAGGAATATTTTCCTCTTTCTCCAAACCTATACATATCTCCCTTTAGGATGTTAAAACAAAAAAAAATTTCTTGATTATTCTCTTCTTTCATAGCCAAATTTTAGATATGGTCTACATTAGTTGTCTTTATTTCTTCACCCCTTACAATCTGAGTTAGATCCCACTAATCTACTAGAACTGCATTCCTGAAAGCTGACAAGATTTTCCCAATTTTGAAATGCTATATGAAATGGCTTTTTCTTGGTTCTTAATGCTTTTTTTCCTGCTGCTTTTGACATCTTTGGGGACTTCTCTCTTTTTGTAACACATCCCTTGAATTCCATTGTAATTGACAACTTGTGTAATATGATGCACACTGACTTTAGAGTAAAAAAACTTCCTCCTCCTCCTCTTTCTTCTTTTTGTTCTTCTTCCTTCTTTTTGTTCTTCTTCTTTCTTCTTTCTTCTCCTTCTTTCTTCTTTTTCTTCCTTCTTTCTTTCTCTTCCTTCTTCTTTCTTCTTCCTTCTCCCTTTTTCTTCTTTCTTCCTCTCCCTTACCTTCTGTCTTAGAGTTTATAATCTCTGTTGATTACAAGAAGTGGTAAGGGCTGGGAAATAGGGGTTAAGTGATTTACCCTGGGTTCTATAGGTCAAATTTGAACCCATGTCCTCCCATCTCTAGGCCTAACTTTTAATCCATTGAATCACATAGTTGTCCCCTGACTGACTTCTGAGGTCTCTTACAGCTATAAATCTGTCATTTGCATCAACTTGTACCCTACTCCTTTCATACGTAATTCTTCTGTCCTACACAGACTAAGGAAGGAAGGAAGGAATCATTTATTAAAGTGAATATTATGTGCAAGGTATTGGGCTAATTCCTTTATAAACACTCATTTGATACTAACTCTTGGAAGTAGGTACTATTATTTTTTCCATTGGAAGAAAATGATATAGATTAAATAACCTACCTTGAGTCACACAGCTAGTATCTGAAACCAGATCTTTACTCAAGTGTTCTTTATTTAAGATCATTGTTCTATCTTCTTTCCTTCTTAGCTACTTCATTACATCCAATCATTCCCTGAATAGTCTATCATATATTCATTTTTACCACCTTTGCTAATGCTACTTTAACAAACTAGAATATACCCTTACAATTAATTTCCATCTAATTACTACCTATTTGTTCTCTATTTCCTTTGATCATGATGTTTGGAGTTTATGATGCCATTTTGCTAAAATATGTTTCTATAGAACTTTATGGATCACATTTGCTTGGCATTTAATAGATACATAAACCTGATACATGATTTCATTGATGTGTGAACTGTCCATTTAGAAACCCTTCCATTCAATTCAGATTGCCAGATTATCTGTCATTTCAAACATTAGAGATTTGTCTGTCTACAGCAATGACAAGGTAAAGACTTGTCCATGGGCCATATAACTAGTATGTGCCAAAAGTATGACTTTAACCCAAGTCTTCCTGAAACTAAATTAAACCTTTTTATTTTTTATACCATGCTGCCCTCCCACTTGTTAAATACTATTTTATGTTATTTTATTTGAATGAATTATATTTTACTGCTATGTACACATCTTGGTTTCATAATTACATATGTACATAAGTACATAGTTTATATGAACACATATTGGTTTTATAGGATGCAAGTTTTTGGAGAATTTTCTGCTTTATACATAGTAAATACTTTTGAATAAATGAATTTGGTGGTAAATTATTTTGGGGAAAAGTTTACAATAAACCTTACTCTCAGATAATTTATTTTCCACAGTTTCAGGTAAATTTTGATAACACACATTTTAAAATTTGTCCAAATTAAACTTGTTTTTTTTAAAAAATAAGTTTTATTATAATTAATACATAATAGCTAGAATGGTGAATAGATTAGATTTTTTTAAAAGAAATGACAAAACTGTGATGTAATAAGAAGACTACTATATTTGAGGATAGAAAAACTTGGATTCTATATCTTCTATTTATGAAATTTTGAATTAAATTACTTGACCTCTTTTGGATTTCAGTGTCTTCACTGGTAAAATTAGACCATTGGGCTATGTGACTTCTAAGATTTTTTTTAACACCTTGTTCTAAGATTTTTATCATATGCAGATTAAAAAATTGGAGAATGAGTTAGTTTGGATTGAGAAAAACAATGTGACTTTGATAGAATATATGGAAAATCATGTAGTATGTTCTATCTAATAAATGAATCATTTATCAAAAAGCCAGTCTTGCATAGTATAAAACCTACTGAACTTTTTAATAAGACAACCTGGATTCAAATCCTGCCTCAGCGAAACACAAGACATATGATCTGAGAAAGTCAATTATCTCTTCTCTCAGGGATTCAGTTTACCTACAAAATGGTGATAGCCATTCTTATGCTACATTTGTGACTTAGGTGCTTTGAAAACTTTAAAGTGCTTTACAAATATGGTTTATTTTTTAGTCTCTTTTACATAGTTAAATTATAGTCCTGCCTAAACAGAGGAGAAGTCTTTCCCTTTTAGTCTCAAAGTTATATTTAATATAGTACAGTTGACACACTTTTCTGCCTGTTTCATATTTTTGTGCCTTTAAACATTTTCCTTTTTACTATGAATTTAACAATTATTAGCAAAATGTGGCTTCTTAGCCTCCCAAAACTGAGAACAAGTTAATTTTTTTTGAAGTCCTACCTCAAATAGGTTAGAATTACAGACATAACAGTTTAAAAATGAGGCACTCCAGAGACTTCCCAATAATCCCTTACCTAATGTGTTTACTCCTTATAATAACAAATTAAGTTATTCCACAAAGCTATTGCAGGTTCATAAACTCAGTTTTAGCTTCTCCTGCAGGGGGTGCTGCTCTACAATTAAAAAAAATAACAAGCGTAGTCCTGCACCTAAAGTACTCTTAACGTGTACTGTCCTAATGTCCTAATAAATAATTTTGACTTTGGGATGTAAGATTTGTGCTCTTTTCTAAAATCGTGAATTTATTTAGATGTCAGTATTAACATTATTTTCCATCCACAGACCCTGGTCTTGAGTAAAAGAAAATATGATTCTACATTCTTATTTCTGAACAGGAATTAGTCACTCTGAGGAAGCCTTCTTTTGAAATGAGAATAATAATAAAACCATAACTTCTTGTTTTTTTCATCTTTTGGAATTTTAATAAACCACCAGAATAGCTGAAGAAAACTGGGTGTAGCTAAGATGTTCATTTTGAGCTGACATCCTGTGATTGATGTCTTTAATGTCTTTAAAAAACATGTCTTTAATCACCATACAAGTAATGTAATTGCAGCTAGATTTTTTTTGAGTGATCCTTTATTGCTTTTACTTGAGCTGGCTATAGCAAGAAACAACTTGGCAGATGATTCAATATATTAGCACCCACAGGATTTAGGGTTCTGGAACAGACATCTTAGAATCTTTGTGTTGGAGAAGTCAGAGATGGGAGTGTATTGTCATTTTGACTTCCCACAAAGAGTAATTTAGTAATATTTGCCACTACTATCTATCCTTCTAGTGGTTTGAGATGCAAATATGACTTGCTAAGTCCACCAAAGCAAAGAGGAAAAATGTCTTTAATTCATTGAGAAAGGAGTTAGAACGATCTCCAAATTTATTTGTCCTTTTTCTACTCTTCCTCTATGATTCAATCCTTCAAGGCCAGGATATTTAATTAATATTCCCATTAAAATAGCAAATTCCAAAGGATTATAATGGCTTGGATTCATTCACTTCCTTTTTATTTATCCTATCATTTATATTTGCCTTTTCTTTTCAAAAAATTAATTAATTAATTTTTATTGTATACTTTGTAACCACCACTGCCAACAAAAAAAATTAACTAAATACAAAGAAAAGATTATATGTGCAAAACCACAAATTCCAAATTTTTTATAATTTATTTAAAATATGTAAATTATATATATGAGCTAATATAAACATCCTCTGATTTTGAGTTCCCTTTGGATTTGTTTTACCTGGATGCTTTTTTCTCTTGATTTTGTGGTTGTTATGTTTTTTTTTTTTAAATGTAATCACAGAGTGTATTATTCTTATTCTCTTTTCTTCCCTTTCTTCTCCTTTCATCTATTCATATGTTTGCCTCATTTTCTTTACATTTCCAATATTTGTCACTTCTATTTGTGTGGATAGAATTTGCTCCCCAGGATTCTCTTACCCAGAATCCTATTTGCAAGTTTACGCTACATGCTAACATAGGGAGAATATATTTTGATGTAAACTTGCCCTTCTCTCTTCTTCCCAGAATGTGGCTGTAGAGGCTGGGGGCAGAGCTTGGCAGGAAAGTTTATTCATGTGGTCATACTTAAGCTTTGTACTTTTATTTTTTATTTCTTCTATTTCAAGTAATTACTAATAAATCTTATAAAATATAATACTTGGAGTTATGTTTCTGCAGGCATCTTCATGGCACCTTCTCTAAAGAGTTCACTTTCTTTATTTAGGGAGTTAGGGAGTTTCTTATCCTAAAATTTCTCTAAAAGAGTAAACCTCATATTAATAATAATACATAATGTAATAATTAAAATTAAATTGTGAGGTGGCTAGTAGCTTTTATAACTTTATTATATCAAAGTAGTAATAGTAATGAGAGGAAAAGGGAGGAAAGAGATAGAGAGGTATTTAGGATTGAAGCTCACCACTGACAAGAGTTCTTTCAGCCTCCATGCTCCAGCCAGAAGACCCCAGCAGGCTTCTGGGTCTTCCCTTATAAGCTATTTTCTCCACCCACTACCTCTTACATGTCATATCTAAGGAACCAACCATAGTTTCTTAATTTGCCTGGGCTGCCCAGGGAAATATTGCCTCTGGAATCAGCTTCCTGTCCTGTTGGTTCCTTAATTTCCTTTCTCTTAAGTCTTGTCTATACCTAAATAACTCAGTGGTCTTTCACCCCCAGGTCACTGAGAGATGACATTAACAAAGTGACATAATGGAGAAAGAAATTCTCCCAACACTAATGACATAATATAATCTATTTAATTCATATATTACAATCTATTCTGCTATTTATCCCAATCATTGCATTTGTGTTATTTCCAGTTGTTGTCATAACAAACAAAGCTTCCATGAATATTTCATATTTACCCTCTTAATAATGGCCTTAGGGATTGTCCTTGGTATATCGTTAGGTCAGCAATGGGCAACCTTTTGAGCTTGGTGTGTCAAAATTCGCCAAAAAGCAAGCATAATTCGGGTGATGTGTCACTTCGAGAAAAAACCCATAATTTCATGATATTTATAGTTTAAATAATAAAAATGTATGATTGTAACATATAACTGTATTTAATAAACCAAAATAGGTAAATTAATATAGGTAGAATTGTCATCTATAGGGCACAAAGTGTCTACACTACACCACAGCAAATGTTTCATCCTTGGCATGCGGCCCCATACTTGTCTGTATGAGACCACATGCAGCCTCATGTCATCAAAAATGGCTACACATGTCAGTGCTGTCATGTGTGTCATAAGTTTGCCATCACCATTTGCCATTACCGCTTTAGATCAATGAGCATAAACAGCTTTATAGCTCTTAATGTATATTTCCATTTTGTTTGCTAAAAAAAAAAATCACAGCTGCTCTATTAATGTAATATTAGGCTTGTTTCTCCATGTTCCTATTAGCATTTAATTTGATTGCTTTAGCCTCAATTACAATATATTACCAGCACCATATTTTGTTAGAATAGTCCTTAGGAAGCAGATATAATCTGTTGCCAGGACCATACTCTTTCCAAAGCAAGTCTTTTTAGCTTGGTCATACCCAGTGGAACTTTTCTTCCAGTGCTACAACCTTTCAGGGGTGCAGGTTTACCTCCATAGTATGGCGAGTATTAAAGAAAGACTTTTACAGAATATTTATGCTCTCTAAACCATTGTCGTCCCATCAGAAACTATACTTGGATTATGCATATGCTCAAGCTTAGATCTGCTACTAAGCATGAAAGTTTGTGGAGTATATTTGTCCTTTCTTGTCCATTTACATAAAACTAATCTAGTCTAGATCCTTATTGAACCTTGTCTTTAACTTAGTTATTCTTCCTACTCCTTTCTACCCCACCTCCCCTTTGCCCTACTTACTTATCTATGTGCTTTTCATGAATAAGTTCCTAAACTCAGTGGGTTTACCCATTCTTTACTCTTGCAAATCTATTACCATTAGTATTACTTAAGAAGCATGTTATTAGGAAATGAACACATTTGTATTCTATTCAAAGGGAAATGGTATCATAGTGAAAAAATAGTGGTTCTGGAATAAGAAGAATTAGGTCTTAATTACAGTTCAACCACTAAGTTTTGTGGTCTACTGTAAGTTAATTTACCAATCTGAATCTTAGTTTGCTCTTCTGGATCATTGCATTTACTTCTGATTGGGAAACCTTGCTCCGATTTTATTCCATCTTCATTACAATGGCTTCACTCAGCTACCAAAGAGATTTTCTAAAGCATAGATATGACCATGTTGCTTTCATTGTTACTTTTGTTCAGGAAAGTCCAAATTGTCATAACCCCTTTTGGGGTATTCTTGACAAAGATACTGGAATGGTTTGCCATTTCTTTCTCTATTTTATAGATGAAGAAACTGAAGCAAACAGTTTTGAGTTACTTGTCCAGGGTCACACAGGTAGTAAGTATCTAAGGACAGATTTGAACTCAGAGAAATGAGTCTTCCTGACTCTAGTCCCAGCTTTCTTTTCCCTTTACTACGTTGCTGCCTCAGATATGATCATGCTATCCCACTATTCAACAAATACCAGTGGTTCCTTATTTCTTTAAAGATCAAATATAAACTCCTCTTTTTCTCCCTTAAAACTCCAATATAGCTGTATACTTGTCAAGAAGAGGGGAGAGGTGGGGAAGAAAAGGAAATATTAGACTAGTGCATTTTTAAAAAATATTTTTCTTAAATTTTGGAAATGTTCAGTCATTATAAAAAGATAATTCAAAATATTGTTAAATAGTCAGGTAAACAAAAAGCAAAACATAGAACGTTAGAGATAAAAGGAACCTTAGAAATCACCCAGCCCAACCCTGACCTTATAGTTGAGGATACTCAGATTCATATTGGAAATGACATGCCTTAGTCAAAGCTCTATACTGAGTAGTTCAAAAGAATAATGATGCTAAGAGGACATAAGCAATAAAATAAACTATATAGAGCTTAAACTGATGAAGTAGAATCAAAAATATGACAATTCAAATGTACATAAGAATTCACATCCTGATAAAACTTAGTAATCTCATCTTAGTTTCTCTAGAGGTAGATAAATTATTATAAATATATACATCAATTTGACTGGATAATAACCATATATGAAAATATTGTTTTCATTTGGCATAAATGGGGACCAGGTGGTATTGAGTAGCTCTCCAAATATCTTATTCATGGTTGGTGTGTAAATGTTGTGAAGCCATTCTCTCAGTGAACAAAAGATATAAATGCTGTTCTACATGAAAAGTGAATAATCCAATACACTAGTAAGTTACAGTTTTATCAACTCCACACATTTAAAAATTGACCAATACCCATTTTCATAGAACCTGTAGAAAAATGGGATAGACTATCTGTATGACATAAGCCTTGTGTAATAAAGCAATTTTGGTTACTTTGTTTAGTCCCACCCATCTATCAAGTGAGTGTCCTTTAGCTAATCAACATCTAATTAGGATCAAGGATTTAGAAATAGAAAGAAACCTTAGATTGCATCTAATCCAATCCTCTCATGAGTAACCAAAGTAATTTATTCAAAGTCACAAAGTTATCAGTTGGCAGATTTAAGATTTGAACCCAAGTCCTTTAAATCCAAATCCAGGGCTCTTTCCATCACACCATGTTGCTTGCCATTCATTTTCTTACCTTATAATTGACAAAGATGGAAGGGAAGAAAAGGAACAAAAATTTTAATTACTACTATGTGACAGGCACTTCACAAAATTCCTTATAAATATATCCTACATTTTATCCTTACAACCTTGTTAAGGTAGGAGCTATTATCCCTATTTCTTATTTGAAGAACCCGAGGCAGAAAGAGATTATATTTGCCCAATGTGATTACAGATGACAGGTGTCTAAGGACGGATTTGAACTCAGGTCTTCCTAAATCAAGGCACAAATGTTCTATCCACTGCAACATCTAGGTGCCTAAACAAAAGTTGAAATACCAGGAGTTAACTGAATATTTTAATGTAACAAACAAATAAATTTAAATTTATTTTTAAATTATAAAGAAATAAAAAGAAATACAGTCAATTGATTATATATTTAAAGATATTATATTATTATGCTCATCTTATAGATGAACTTTGGTTCATATAAGTTAAATGCTCTCCTCTACCAATAGAATATGAACTTTTTGAGGGTAGAGATTGATTCATTTGATACTTTCTGTATTACAACAAATGAAATTAAATCTGAGATCACTGCTCCAGAGGAGCAAGCCAGGATCTAGGTCTCTAGACTCAAAATTCACTGTCCTTCCATTGGCTTAATTTCCACATTGTAAGCATTCCATTCCATAAATAGTTGATAAATGCATGAAGTCCAGGATTATCATTATAGGATTGAAACAGCAGGATAGCTTGATAACTAAAGGGAAATTTTCAACTCCTAATATAATAACATTTTCATAATTGAACTCTAACTTAATAAACTGTAAATTGTTGAATAATTTTCATGGAATCTTAGAATGTAAAGCTAGAAGTGACCTTAGAAATCATTTAGTCCAACCACTTAATTTTTTACACAGAGGGTGGAGATGCTGGCTATATTGGTCTCCTTTTGTGCTGAATCAGTATCCTTGAGTAAGACGCTTATTTTACTTTTTCAGTGAAAACTTTATTTGGTGTTAAGTCACTTCACCTCCAACATTAATGTTAACTAAATAATCCTATTTAAAAATTAGTCTGTGAGATGAGAAACCTATCCATCCATGTTAGGTATTTGTCAAATTTCCCAAAGTATTTTCCCAAATATCTAAGATGAAAGAATCTCCCCTAGGTATTTTGCCAAGTATATTTCCTTCTAATTTTGAAACCCATGTGCATTGTAAGAGAAATTAAATAAAAGTGGAATGTTCTGATTAAATTTCACTCAAGTCATCAAAATTTTTCTGGAAAACTCATCAACTGTCCAAGATGCCCTTGTGAGTAAGATTTTCTAAAGTGTTTCTTTGGAAAATAGGAAGTCACATTTTGCAAGAGGATATAAAGTACTTTAGTTTCCAGAAGGTTCTAGTTAGTTCTCTTCAAACTTTATACTCACAAGGGAGGTCCAAAAGTGTTTTAAAGTTAACCAAACATTTAGTCAGTTATATAGCTTCATTCTCACTTTCCCCCCTACCAGCCATCTATCAAGAAAAAAAGTCACACATTTTGTGTCTTTGTTTTTATAAGAAATTGAATTTTACTAGTTTACATTAAAATGAGGCTTCCCCCCCCCATAAGAAACAGATATTCATGGAAGGTTATAGGACTTCAAAATATGGTCTAACTTAAAGAACCCTGGATTTGAAGTCAGAGGATTTGTACTCATACCCCAGCGCTATTATTTACTCCCTGTGTGACCTTGGACATGTGAATTACTCTCTGCACCTCAGGCTCCTCATTTGCAAAAAATAAGGAGGTCATACTATATGACCTCAAAGTTTCTTCTAGCTCTATATCTAAAACATGAGCTTTTAAATTAATATGATGTTTTAATATGAAATTATTGATATTTATAAAAGATAAATATTATATTACAAACTAAAATTTTGAACAAGTATTAGAAATAGTTTTCAGCAAAACAAGAAATAAAGATTAGTGATTTCTGGAGATAAATATTTTGTCAACATGTCATTGCATACATCAGAAATTAGAGGTTCGGGTTCTACTCTTGGAAAATGGAAATAAAGACCTTTGAAGAATAAGGAATTTACTTCAAATATGCTTTATGAATGTCTTTTTGAGCACACAGAATGCAGTTTTGATTAGTAATTACATTTGCCTATTAAAGTGAACAAACTTTTCCTTTGCTCTCCTCTACCAATAGAATATGAACTTTTTGATGGTAGAGACTGATTCATTTGATACTTTCTGTAGGTCCTGGCCTTGTGTAATAAACACTTGAGGTATTACAACAAATGAAATTAAATCCAAGAATAAATTTTGTGAGTTCCTTTGTCAAGTGTAAATTCTATAAATATTGCTACATTTATAGTCCATATATTCTATAAAGGTTGCTATGATGTCAATGATCAATAATATTATTTATATTGATTAAGAGCTAATGTAATACCTTTTGCTATAAAGAATACAGAGAAAAATAATTTACCATTTGATTTGCAAACAAATGGGAGAATAGAGGATTCCAACATAAAAACAAGATTTCTTAAGCTATTAATTTTCATTTCTATTTTTACTCCTGTATTTTTATTGGATATACTGCAAAGTGCTAAGAAAAAATTTTAAGTGAGAAAATTTTAGCCACAAAAATGTCTTTGCAAAGAAAATGATGGCAATATCTTTGCAGATCATTTTTTTTTTTCCAGAGGAGGGGAGGGTATTTTCAATCATTAATCACTGAAGTTTCCTGAGCATTCTCAACCAGTAGGAAATAATGCTAGGTCAAGCAATGAACTTGAACAGCAGCCTCTAGAATCTGCAAAAAATGTCTTGCTGTCTTAAGGCAATTTCACGTCAGTCATTGAAAATCCTTTAAAAGTGGTTTGCTAGGAAAGTGAATATTTCTTTTGGAGATATATACTGTGTCTTTAGCATTGTTATCAAATAAAATGTTTGTTTTTAAAAAGACAAACCTAATTGGGAGAATGCTTGTCAAGTTGATGTTACTGTCTGATGATTCTTTTCTTCTTTAAGAAGAATAATTTGATGATAACTTAGTGGTGTTGTAAGATTTCAGGGTGGGGAAAGAGGTTGCTGGGAAAAAAAAAAAAGAAGCAAAGTGCATTGCTAAATGAAGATGATAATTTTTGCCATAGGGGAGAGTGTGAAAAAATTCTTTTTAATTAGAATAAGACAAAAAACAAAGATAGCTGATTTAACTAGCTGCAGTATATAAAAGGAAGCTACAGGTTAGAGAGTCTTCAATATCTGGTACTGCTTTTCTTCTTTTTGCCATTGATAGAATCTTCAAGTGGAAAATTACCAGAGAAAAGATATATGGAGGAAAACAGCCATTAGAAGGCAGTCTGATATAGAGCAAACTGAACACTATACAAAAGGATACTGAAGAGTTTTGTTTTTTTTTTTAATAAAAGACAAAAGAACACACAAAATATATAACTGACTTAGGGGAGAAAAAGAAAAGGATGAGGTCTCAGTAGAAAACAAAACAAAAGCTGAGATACAAGCAGAGAGAATAAAGCAACACCCTGAAGGCAGGAATAAGTGACCTGAAACTGATGTGAAAATAAAAGTGATGGTAAGTCCCTAAAGGGTCTTGGAGATGGAAAGTATGTCTTCTGAATAACAAAAGCTTATGAGGGCTTTGAAATTTGCACTTTGATTACACCACTAGGGAAATATCTAGAAACCAAGGGAATAAGAAATAAAGTCCTAGGATAATGGAACTCAAGGACAAAGAGATGGCAATGACCAAGAAAACTCTTTTAGAGATAGATTTCTAAGAAGTCAGGGAAGAAATGGATTAGATAGGGAAATATTTTATAACCCACAGAAGGTCATATTGCTGCTTCTGAAAAATCATATCCATAACACCTAAATCATTCAAAATATCATCTAGGGCCCTTAGTCAAAGTATGATGCTGAGGTCAAGGTGATGGGGTTTGTTACCTGCATAGGTAAATTAGCTTTAAATTGATGGAAAAAATTAAAGATAAATTTATCCACAATCATAATAATATTTATTCCTAACTGCATTAAGATATCTGATAAAGATATAATCATAATTATTATTGTTTAACCAAGAGCAAAACTGATCCAGCTTTGCATGATTTCTTTTTTTTTTTAATTTTTAAAAAACCCTTACTTTCCATCTTGGAGTCAATACTGTGTATTGGCTTCAAGGCAGAAGAGTGGTAAGGGCTAGGCAATGGGGGTCAAGTGACTTGCCCAGGGTCACACAGCTGGAAAGTGTCTGAGGCCAAATTTGAACCTAGGACCTCCCATCTCTAGGCTTGGCTCTCAATCCACTGAGCTACCCAGCTACCCCCTTTACATGATTTCTTATCTAAAAAAAAATTCCCTTCTGGAAGAACTAATTGATCTGACCCTCTCCCCCTTCATCACTTTTCAATTTTCAATCTATTAGTACAGTAGCATTTGTTACCTGCTTACTCTAGGCATTATGCTAAGTACTAGGGATACAGAGAAAAGTAAAAGATAGGTTTCACGCTCAAGCATCTTATATTCCTCACATAACTAATGTTAAACTTCTCTAATTGAAATAATTTCTCAGATCCTCTACAGTGATGATCATTAGGGTAAAGATCCTAATGAAAGAAGAAATATGGAGTAATGAAAACGGATCTAGATGTGATGTCAGACAACCTGACTTCCAGTGTCTCACCTCCCACATTTACTAAATTGGTCACTGAGCAAGTCATTTCATATCTCTAGAAATGCTTATTTATTTCATAAATAGAGATGATAAAAGTTTTTCTTGCTTATTTCACAGGGTTTTAATGAGAAAAGCACTTGGTGAATTTTAGAGCTCTAGAAATGGGAATTTTTATTATTATAAGCAATGATACCTCTCTATGCTCCCATCAAATCAGTTACCAAATTGTGTTGGTTTATCATCCAAATGAATGGAAAGGAACGATCCCTGCCAGTTTTCCTTCCTCCCAAGTCACCAGTGATATCTTTCCTCTGATATAACATTACTTTGCCACATTGGAGGTAAATATTCCTCAATGAAATAAGGAAAAATAACTCGCTCTCTCAGAGATGACATTATTTGATCTCAATCTAGCGAATGGAGAAAGAAGAGCGTCTGTCCCCATCTGGTGAAGTATATAGGTAATAAAATTTAAATGCCTGAGGCATTGCATTTGTTCTTAGTCTCCTATATGAATTCATTCTTAGCATGGAGAGAAGTTGAGAAGTCTTGTCAACACTCCATGGTAAGGACAAAGATGAATACTTCCTGAAATTGAAATATTATACATTGGCTCAGCAATTAGATATGGCTGGAGCTATCTAGGAACATTTGAAACCTGAAAGCAGATAGATATCATGCAGTACCAATACAACCAAAATTTTATCACTGAACTTTTATTTTGTCACTATATCAATTCAGATAATTCAAAATAATAATTGGATGACTTTAAACAAGTACATTAATTTAGGCTTATAAATAGTAGAATATTTAATTAAAGTGGGCCATAAATAGTGAATGTTTTAAATTATATTGAAATTTTTAAAATGATTAAATGAACAATGTAATCTAACTATGTACTAGTAAATGCATTATAAATTACAGCATTTATTTTTTTTTCACAAAACTGTAAAATCTGGCTGCCCACATTATATACTTACAGCCTCAGAGTCCTTCTTTTCCTCTAAAGTACAGCTCAGGCATCATTTTCTGGATGAAACCTTTCCTGTTTTTTTCAATTGCTAGTGACCTCCTTACTAAGCAATCTTTTTTTTTAACTACTTTTATACATTTACATTTATTAATTTTGTATTTATATTATATGCATAAGGATTGTTTCATTCTGTGGATTTTGATCCCTAGCACTAAGCTCTGTGCCTGGTATATAGTAGGTGCTTAACATATGCATATTGATTGATTGGCTGAAATTTTTATAAGAATGAACACCATTTACTATCCATAAATAATATATCTAGATTTTTGCTTTGTTATTTGTTTGAATAAAAATAGGACTAGGGCTTAACTTTTAGACAAATTTATGTATTTGTGAATTCATTATGATGCATTGTGGTTTTAAAGTGCATTTATGTCGATATATATACTTATATATATATGTGTGTATATATGTATATATACAATGTAATTTTTTCACCTGCTTTTTCAATATTCCTCCCCTCACTCCTTCTTAGAGAGCCATTATTTGTAACAAAAAATATAATACAAAAGAAAACCAAAAAAAAATGCAACTCTGGCAAAATAAGCAACAGTTTGAAGAAGTTTGACATCTGTAGTATCCCCAAAACATAGTCCTAGACCTACATAAAAAAGTAGATGTAGGGCAGCTAGGTAGCACAGTGGAAGAGTGCCAAGCCTGAAGTTGGGAGGACATGGATTCAGGTCTGTCCTCAGATATTTTCTACCTGTGTGGCCCTGAGAAACTCACAACCTCCAACTGCCTGGCCCTTACCACACTTCTTTCTAATATAGGAGATAAGGGTTAAAAAAAAATAGAAGTAAGGCCAAAGCTCATTAACATTTTCTCCTTTTCGTAAAATTATTACCTTACACCATCAACTTAAGAGTGACATGGGACACAATGGATAAAAGATCAGCTTTGGAGTCAGGAAAATATGGGTTCTGGTCCTGCCTTTGACATAAACTAACTGACCAGGGACAAGTCACTTAAATTCTCAGTGCCTCAGGGAAGTCTTTTAAGAAGATACATTCTTTTCAGACTATAGACTGAAAGGACTATTGACTCAAAGAAAGGTCTATTAACTCAAAGAAAGGCAAGTCTGAAAGGAATGATGTTTTCTCTCTAACCATCTTGAATCTGTCAGCCAATCAGCCAGTCAACTAGTAGCAGTCTCACTAACTCACTACTTTTTCCATTTATCCCATCTTATTACAATCCATGTTACTGGTTTAAGAGACTAATTTCCTATAATATGATTGTTCCTAAACATAGATAAATTCAGTCATTAATAAACATTTTCAGAAAAAAGTTTAATGTAAAAAATATGAAGAAATTATAGGAAAAAGAAGAAATGTTTCAAAATGCTTAATTTATTAAAAGTGGAAGAATGAAAAAAATACTTAATATTAATGTGTTAGGAAAGGATGGAATGAAAGATTCAGAGCACAAAAAGCTTAAGGCAAGAAATAATATTAAACAGTGAAGTAGAGGGAGATGTAGGCTATTAGTAGATCAGTGATGGAGAAGGTGAAAGAAAAGAGCTGAAGTAGAGTTCTCAGCAATCCTGAAATAAGTAAGCAGTGCAAATTTAAATGAAGAGTTTAGAGATGAAGAGACTTAAGAACCTTTTAGAGACTGAGTGCTGGCCCCCACCCCACCCAGGGGCCACATGCTGTGCCTCTCTCCCCTCCCCAAGTACCAAGCATGCCCACACCACCACCTCCCTTACCCCACACAGGAGAGGGAAAAAATGCTCCATTGGGCTGATGGGCTGAGGGGTGGAACATATGAGAAATGTCCTCAGCTCAGGTGAAGAGAGGGAGGGGAGTGGTCCAAGGGCTCTGCTCCCTTCCAACTCTGCCACCTGTGAGTTGCCCACCCATTCCCCCCACCCCCATACACACACAGCCCACACACAGACCCTGCCTTCACATTGGGCTATTGGGCAGAGGGGCAGGGAATGAGAAAAAAATGTTGTCAGGCACATTTGAGATGGGGAGGGGAGCAGCTCCACCTGAATCCTTCTGCCTTCTAGTAATGAGCTCTGGAGGAGGGGTGGAGTGGCTGTGTCATCTCTGGAACCTGTGCCATAGGTTCACCATCACTGCTTTAGGCCATCTACAAATCAGGAAACAAATTCAGAAATATGAAATAACCTGAAATGAGATTGGAACCCAGGTCTGGAAAAGTAGTTTTAAGCTGTAAGAACTTTGGACCATCTGCAAATAAGGAAACTAATGCTCAGTGAAGGACAGCTAGGTGTCACAGTAGTTAGAGTATTGGACATGGAGTCAGGAAGGCCTGAATTCAAATCCTGCCTTAGATACCTACTAGCTGTGTGGCTCTACATAATTCATTTAAACCCCCCCCTTTTTTTGCCCCAGTTCCTCTTTTGTAAAAAGAGATGGAGAAAGAATAGGCAAAACACTCGAATATCTTTGCCAAGAAAATCTCAAATGAGGTCACAAAGAGTTGGACATGACTAAAAAACAACTAAATACCAAAAGGCTCAGAGCAAAGAGATTTATCTTATCAAATTGATAGATTAAGCAGAGCAGAAATTTGAATCCATGTCTCATGACCCTCACTACACTGTGTTTTCCATTATATAATGCCATACTGGGACACTTAGGATGTAAAATCATTCTTACTCATAACAGGAAACTAATAAGACTATATAAAAGAAGAGCAATTTCAGAAAAGAATAGGGATAGACCTTTGCCTACAGCAGGGATTGGCCGTGAGAGCCATAAACGCCACATTTTTTAAATGTAATTTCATGAGAGCCGTACAGTGCTCACAGTGCGAGCTCCTGTAACAGTGCCTGAAAAAAAAAATTGAGTTCATGGCTCCTGCAGAAAGAGTCATATCTGGCCCTCAAAAGAGCCAGATATGGCTCGAGAGCCATTCGTTGCTGACACCTGGTCTACAACATTTTTTTCTCTTTTTTTCCAAGTTTCTAATCCTTGCCTGAGTTTGAAGCCCTGTGTGTAAATGGAATTAGCTACCCTCATTCATTCTTTAGACTTTAGCCAGCAGGAATAATGTGGGGAGAGGGAGGTCTGTGACCCACATGGGATAGTAAGTGAAAAATCAAAAATAAGGGACTGGCCCTTGGGCGGTCCAAAACAGTGTTGAGGCTGCCATTTGTCCACATGAAACTGGAGGTGGATCCAGGAAGTGAAAAAAGCTGCTATCTTTTAAATATGATGGTAACTTCCTTTTGGCACTTTGAACTTGGTGTTGAAGGAGCTTCCGGGAGATCTCAGACTGCTTCTCTTTGAATTGTCATGTGAGTAAGTTAGGCTGGCTCTCTTTTTTTCCCCTTGGCGTTTGGAGGCTCTAGCCTCAAGGAGGCCTCTCTTCTTAGAGGAGGCCTTGTGGCTAAAAGCCTTGTTTAATTAACCTCTGTGCCCCTCTGCTGAGGCCTCTGAATCCCTACCTGGTTCAGGCCTTTGGTCTGGGCTAGAGTTTCTCTCTCTGTTTCCCTACCTTCAACCTTCCTGAGTGTAAATAAACCACGATAAAAGTCATCCTGACTTGGGCCTCTTTTATTTTGAAATCAAGTTAATCGATTTCTGATGACCAAAGCTTAAATATCTAGTCCAACCATAATAATTCCCATTTTCCCCTCTTACACCTGGCTAGTGTATATATTGCTTTCCTGACCCTAGAAATGAACTAAAAGAAGAAGAACAACAAACAAATAGACTAATGGAAGTACCTGTGGTGAAGCTGTTGTCAGATATAGCCTTATAAACTTTGGGTGAAACACCATTGCTATTTTTCTCTAGTTTCAGTCACGTCTGATTCTTTATGATCCCATTTGAGGTTTTTTTTGGCAAACATACTAGAATATTTTACCATTTCCTTCTCCAGCTCATTTTATAGATGAGAAACAGAGGTAAAGAGGGTTAAATGATTTGTTTGGATCACACAGCTAGTAAGTGTCTGAGTCTAGATTTGAACTCAGGATAATGAATCTTGCCAAATCCAGGTCCAGCACTCTATCCTGGCACTGTGAACTTAGCTGGCCATGAAGCAACTTAAAACTAAATAAAAGACATCTTGAGACTTTATCATGGCCAAACTACTATGCTAGTTGGTAAGGGGTAGTATAAAAAGCACAAGACAGTCTGAAGAGACAGTATGATATGCTAGTAAGACCTTTGAATTCAGACATAGAGGCTCTGAGTTCAGTTGTCATCACTGCTTAAAAAAAAGTCTCATACAAAGACTATTTTGAAGACACAGTAAGAACAAAGTATAAATATTTCCTCCCAATAACTTGATGGCACATTCTCCTCCATACTCCTTGGTAAAAACTTGAAAAAAGGGGGGTGTCAAGAACTTCAGAAAAAGGACAAAAATGTGTTTTCCAATCCTATATCACAGAATTGATGTGAAATTATATGCAAAAGTATTTTGAATTGCAAACTCTCTTACAAATATAGCCTCTTTTTAACATAGAGAAATAAAATGAACACATCAAAAAGTTAATTAGTTCTACAGGTGGAGAAAGATAGGTGCCAAATAAATGGTAGACTCAATTACTGCTAACATCATTAAGAGGAAAGGAATCATGGAGTTGGCATTACCAGATTAATTAGTTCAGTATCATTATGCCTCATTGGCTGGTCATAAACTTTTATTCATAAATCATAGAATGATAGAGTTGGAAAGGACCTTAGAAATTTTCTAGCTATCCCCTTTTATCTTGATTAGAATATGGGACTCATGATGCCATCGAGGTTCAGTTCTTGTATTGATAAAGTAGATTTAGAGAAAAAGATTCTTACATAGCCAGAGACTATACCTAGAGACAGCATAGTATATAAGAAAGAACACTGATTCTGGAAACACAAGGCTTCATTTTAAAATCCTGTCTTTGCAAATTATTATTTATGTGACCTTGAGCAAGTCTCTTTGGATTCTAGTTTTCTAATCTGGAAAATGAAAGGGGGGCGGGCTGGATTAAATGTCCTTTAAGGTGTTATTTTTTTTTTTTAGCTCTAAATCTATGCTTCTCTTATCCTTGCTCAGTCATCTCATATAAGGTTGTTTTAAAAAATGGAGTAATTTATGAGAGAGCATGGGTTACTCAGAATTAACCCATGGACATTGTGTAGTTCATGTCCTGCCAATGTGCAATGTGTCCTATTTGTCTTTCCCTATGAAAGAAATTTCATTATATTTTATTGTCTGGTCATAAATCTTTTGTTCATAATCAAAGAATAATATAGTTGGAAAGGACCTTAGAAAATCTCTATTCCCCTTTTCTTGTTTAGAACGTGGGACTCATGAAGGTATGGATGTTTAATTTTAATATTGGTCAGGTAGGTGTCTAGAGAAAAAAGATTCTTCCATGGCTAGTCTATACCTCAGAGGCAACATAGTATACGAGAAAAGTTCTGGAAACCCAACACATCATGGAAGAAAACACAATTCCAAAATAAAGTCTTAATGAGTTCAGTAGTAATTATCATTCAGTATATAGTAAAAAAAAAAAAAAAAGAAAGAAAAGGAAATCAGGCTATTACTTTCACAACTATCTGCGTTTCCAAGACTATATATACAATCTAATTCAGTTCAATTCAATAGAGTTAAGTCCATTCTAAGTACATATAAAGTTAAATTTCTTTAATGGTATCAAATAGTACACTAGATTATGGTATGCCGGTTAGAATGATAGACTTAGAGTAAAGATCTGAGTTCAAATGTGACCTCTGAAACTTATTAACCATGACCTTGGGCAAAGTCATTTAACTTTTGTCTCTCTCAAAGGTCAATCCCCCTATGAAGGGGGATAGATATAATACTTACTTTCTAGGGTTGTTGTGAGGATAAAATGATAAATACTTGTAAAGCACTTTGCAAACCTTCAAGTACTATATATAAAAGCTAATTATTATATCCTTTTGGAAAACAGAACTAGCACAAGTAGCGTTCGGGGCTAATGGCAAATGCATCATCATCCAAACTTAGAAGGGTACTGAGTAAAGGGTACAGAAGGAATTCAATCAGGCTGTTTGATAACTTTCCATTTTAACTAATTAATTGTTCTTGGTAACTAGATATTGATTTATTATATCTTTGTATTGTTTGACAACAAGTATTATTAGCACACTCTGATTTTACTGTCCTATAATTTTTTTTTATGATGGGAGAGACAAAAATATCCCTCTATCCAAGTTGTGATTTTATAATATAGTATATATGAAAATAATGAATCACCAAGTATTTATTAAGTGCCTGCTACATGTGAGGAACGCTTCTAGGTGATGGAATATAATTATAAATATGATATACCTGCCCTCAAGAAGCTTACTTCTACTGAAAAGATATAGTATGTTCAGAGATAAGTAATAGGGGACATATTCATAGTAGATACAAAGTAATTCGGGTAGGAACATTAAAACCAAGGAAATCAGGAAAGACCCTTGGAGGAGATTATACATGCTGAGACTTAAAGAGAGCTAGAATAAATCTCAAGAAGGGACATCATTTTAGGTATGAGTTGTTAGGTAGCCTGTAAAAAGGATGGAATATCAGTAAACAATCAGACCAGTTTGAGAAATGCTTAAACTTGCATTTTAAGAATATCAAGTTGTGAAATAAGTGGGTTACTTGTCCTAGATTGATGTTATACTAGGAAAGACTTTGTCTATAATAGATTCTGGGTCACTCTGGTAGGCCCACCACCTGACTGTTTGGTAAAACACAATCTGACTGCTACTTGGTTTTATAAAAAGAATACAGGTTTATTTCAAAGTCCAAAACAGGGAAAGGAAGGAGGGCCAGAGGATTTCCCTAATCTCTAGGTTTCTAACTCCTCCCTCCAACCTATGGGGCTCTCACAAACCCCTCTTCTGTTTCTTGATGCTCCTCGATCTATTCTTCCTGTCTTGAATCCTAAAGCCCTATCTAGTTTCCTGATTACAGACCCCCCAATATAGTTGGTTGACTTGGTTATAGTTCAGTTGGGTAGATAGGTTGGGTAGGGTGAAGGGTTGGCAAAGTCACCCCAATGGGTCCAGACAAAGATGTCTAGGCCTCAGTTCAGACAGACAGCTTTCTTGGCTCAGGTTGGCTTCTTCTCAGTAGTAGATGGAAATATATCAGGGCACTGAAACACAGGAATCAGGACAAGGCACAGGAGAAATTAGGATGGATCTGATCTGTCCTTTGGAGACAGGATAGTTGGTAGGAGAAATCTCCAGAACAGGGCCAGTGGCTTCCAACAGAAAGTCTGTTAGCCCAGGTAGGAAATGATCCCTCCAAACTCCAGAAGAGACAGAAATACTCCCCCCCTTCAAACTCTTGGAGTCTCCTTAAATTCATTCCTTACATTCTTTAGAACCTTTCCTGTTTTTTTCCATGCATGAGTCAACCTAGCTCTGCAGAAAAACTCACAACCTTCTGCAAAAGCTTTTCCTTTGCATTTTAGCTTTTCAGTTATCATGTGTGTCAATAATGGATTGTAAAGGAAAGGGACTGGATAGAAGGAAGCTAATTGGTAGGCTACTGAAATAATCCATGAAAGACAATGGCGGTTACTATGGTAGTTGTGGAATGACCAGAGTGAACTGGTTGTATGTGAGAGATATATAGGAGATAGAATTGTTCCACAATTATACTAGGGCAGGCCCACATTTTTTCTTGTTTTTATTATAGTTCAGTCATTTCAGGTATGTCCAAGAGGTATATTTCCCCATCAGTCACTGAGCATGCCTAGAGGAGACTGGAGAGATTGACATTTGTTCTGAGGACCACTTGTGGCTAGGGGTAGAGAAAGACAGAATATTCTTTCTTGGAATTTATCTCAGGTGTTGTTGTTGGGTTTTTTTTGTCTTAATTAAATGCTTCTTGCTATTAGCTGGATGACTCTTGATGATTTGTGAATAGAAATTGTAGTACTAGTATGGGTTTTATGTGTAATTTGTAAAACTGATTTGTAAAACCCTGAACTTGAGAAAAATAGCAGACCTCTATAGGCAGAATCTTCTCCATATAGTATTTAAAGAACTCCACATACTGAGTCCAGTCTACCTTTCCTGATTTATTTCACATTAGTACCTTTCATGCATTCTGTTTTCTAATCAAATTTGACTGTTTTTCTCCTGCTTTCCTCACCTTGTTGGCAGTGAAGAGCTAGAAGACCAGTTTGGCTGAACCATTGATTTCATGAGGGGATTACTATAAAATCCGTCTGAAAAGGTAGCTTGGAGCTTGGTTGTGAGGATTTTAAATGCAGAGGCATTTCTATTTGACTTTAGAGTTGAGGGAATCATTGGAGATAATTAAATCAAGAAGTGACATGAGTAGATCTGGGTTTTTTGAAAGTCACTTTGATAGTTGTGCAGAGGATAGATTGGAGAAGATACAATTGAGGTAATGAGAACAATTTATTGATTTCTACATAGTAATACGGTCTGCTAAATTCTTTCCACTTTTTAATAATTCCTTCTAAATAATGTCTTCTAAATTTTATACTTGGTTAATTGTAGATGAATATAGTTAACCTGTACTCTTCTACCTTTTAAACTGTTTGAGAATAGGAAAATCCAGCAGTCTTTATGTTACCTTTCTATTCAGTTTCAGCTATTTTTTTAAAGAGATAATTTTGCAGTATCTCAGAGCTTTCTCAATTTTCATGACCTGAGGATCCAAAACTATTTCAACTCATGGAGACTTCAAGATGGAATTTGATTTTTTTGCCTTGCTGTTCTTTGAGTTCTCATGCCCTTGTGACCTATGATCACTCATGCACCAAAAACTGACCTTGAGAATGAGAAAACCTGTCACCAGAGACATACTGTCAAGCCTAATGGGGTTGGTAGGCATGTACTTTGCTTAACAGTTTTTATGCAAAGTTAGATTTCCTGTGGGATGACATGAATGTAATGAATAAAATTTTTTGATTTTTACATAATCTTTGCACTAGTGAAATTGCTTCATACAGATAATCAAAACTTGATCTTTTCTACAGCTAACTATAACTGGGATTATTTTTTTTCTTTCATTGCCATCCATATTGCAGTAATAAATGCTTGTTGATTGATTGGAATGAAAATGTTTTGAAAGTCTGATTGCCATCTGCACAAAATTAAATTGCTTTAAAGTCACATGAGGGTGACTATTCTTATCTTATCTTGAATGAAATGACATTGATAATGTAAATTAGAGAGATAACATATCAAAAAGGATAGTGGATCTGTCTTGGATTCAGAAAGAACTGGATTGAAGTTCTGTCTGCCTAAGTTGCTTATTATCTGTGTAACCAAGACTTGTTATTTAATCTTTTAGCTTCCCAAAGACCATTAAGTTCCAATTACTGATCTAAGGTTAATCTGTCCTTTCTTCTAAGATCTAAGTTCTGTTGTCCTAAGTGGGTGTAGAAAGTTTATGGACTTGGCAGACCAGTGGTTTAAGCCTATTTGATAGGCTAACCCTATGAGTAGAAACCACTGGCTTAAGCTACAATGGCCACCTCAGGAGAAACCCCAAGTCAGGAGAAGCAAGCAGAGTGTCTGCTCACATCCACTCCCACAAATTAACTGTCTCCAACCCTTCTCAACTGCCCCTCACCCAAAGTTCTCCAGGGGGGTCCCCTGGAATTCTGGGTGAGGCTATCCCTGTGCCTTTGCAAGGATTCCTTGCTTTGCATCTGCACACAATAGCACCTGATATATTTCCTTACACTTTTTGGGAGGTCAACAAATATTTATGGGCCAGTTGATCTCTGCTAAAGAAGGACCACTGATAGGTACTTCAGAACATCTCTGTGATTCTGTCCATTACCATGTCAATGTTCAAATGCAAGTTTTGGCTCTAAATTGAAGGCTTCCTCCTCACCCCTTTTCTATTCATAGGAAGCTGAAAGGTCAACTCTATCCAGCTAAACAGAATTTCTATACATTGGTACAAATGGCTTTTGGTCACTTCCTGTATTTCCACAGTTATGTCAAAGTGGCTGTGAAAGTAGCATCTTAAAGACCCTCTAAAATAGCTTTAAATTAAAAGTCTTAAAGTTGGAGGCCATGTCCTCTTTAGATAGCTAAGGAAATCAATCACTTTCTTTTGCAATACAATGAACAGTTGCCAGGTATAGATCTACTCTAATAAACAGCTAGTGCTCTGTGCATGTAACTCCAAACAAACTAGATATCCCATTCAATGAACTGAATAATATATATTTTCTTAAGTCCATTGCTGAATAATCCACTCAAAATGAGCAAATTCAGAACACAGTGATTTTTTTCCCATCAGAAATAGTGTTGTCTCTTGTTCTCATTACTTATTCTGGTGGGGACAAAAATAATGAATAAAGAAATAATTCCTCATTTTTTTTCACATGTTTTTCAATATGTTTTTCACAGCATATTTTTCTTTTCTGGAAAAATTTGAAATTGATATTTAAAGTACTTTTGATAGATTCAAGTTTGCAAATAGTTTTAGATCTGATTCAACCTTCTCTATTTCATTGCTTATTTTCATTTTGGTGGCATCCTCCAATGGCCCCACTCTTCTGGCAATGAGCGGGTAGTAAAGCAAAGTTCTTGTTTTGGGTCACTGACCCCTGAGATGGGGGCCTGAGTCTAATTGTTTTCATCTTAGATTGTAGAAATATCTCTTGTTATTTCCATTAATGATATTTATTTAATTTAGTTATTGAGGAATGTGTAAATATTAAGAAATCTAAATGTGTCCCATAGTTAGCTGTAAAATGAAGGGATTGAAAATCTTCATTCCTTATCTGATCCTATTCTCTCCCCTCTCACTTTTTTAGAGAGAAAAAGGACAGTGGCTATGGCACATTGTGATAATGACAGATTTTTTTTTCAGCAAATGGGTTAGTGTTATTGGCCATTTCCCTCTTTTTTATTTTTGTCTATAAAGGTTGACTCTAGAAGAATACATTGTGAAATGTTGACATAAAAATGAAATGTCAAAATTCTCTTTGAAAATAAAAAAATATTCTTAAGGTCTCTTTATGATTTAAAGTTCCATGCCTGTGATTCAATATCCTTTATATTCCCTAATACTATTGTGAGTAGGTATATTTTCACATATTGTTATTCTTCACTACTTACGCTATTTTAAGATTATCATTGAAATACGAATAGTGAATTTCCAGTCATGGAAAATATAACTCTATTTAGTTATAGCTCATAGAAGTGTTCTCTTTACAAAAGGGAGATCATAACAAAATAACAGTAAATGTTGCATCATGAAATATATTTTATAACTTTTTTTATAATATATATTAATACCAAATAATACCAAGGTTATTCTTTTCCAAATAGTTTGCTTTTTGGTCACGTTTCATAATACAGAGTTGTCATGTTTCTAAGAAACATATTTACATATACATACATATATACACATATACATACAGACTTATTTATATGCTAAATACACATTTTTATATGTGTGTGCTTTCAGAAAATATTTTACTCTTGCTAATTTCAGGATATTGAAAAAGTTAATAAAGCCAGATATTTGAAACTAGAAAATAACATTAAGGAATATATCCCTATTTAGACATTAGTAATGCTGTCTGAATGGATGGGCTATGTTGATTTATAATCAATGCTATGACACTGTAATTTCCTGTGTGTCAGATTCCCACAGTGCACCAATTAATAATTTGCAACTTAATTGCATTCAGCCTTGGTCCTAACCAAGACTACTGAGTGCAATGATAGTATTGCCTTCCTGTTTTCTTTTTCAACAAAAACTATGTATTTTTTATAATGAGTGTTTAATTAGAGAATGTTGGGATTTTTGCTGTAGAAATTTGGAGGAGAACTGATATAAAATCAGGCTTTGCCAATTTTATTTAATTTATCAAAATTTGTTCTTATCCTACAGCTCACATTTGAAGGAGAATCAATATTCTTCAAACAGAAAATACTATAGCAAACAGAAATTTAAACACAATTCAGTTAAACAAATGTTTATTAAACCTGTAGGATGTGCTAGCATTTTTCTCTCTGAAGATTGCTTATTCTTATTTATACATTTTTTCTTTTATCAAAAAGAAGCAATTTTCTTTCACCAAAGCCCATATTTCTTGATGGCTTGCATGGTGTACTGCAAAAATCAATGGAATGAACCTTGGGCAAGTCACTTAACCTTTAACTCTTTTAGTTCTGAAGTACTTGATTCAAGATTTTAGTAGAATAAAATTACTGATTAAAACAATGTTTATATAAAATAAATCATTCTTTATATTTATATGACAATTAAAAGTTTACTATGAACTTTAACCCAGACCACCTTCAAAGACTTTCATAAACAATTTTCTGAGATAGATATAGTTAGGTATTACTGTCTCCATTACAGATAGATGGAATTCCGTTTGCCCAAGACTATCTAATTAATAAGGATATATAAGACTTCAGCAGAGCTTTTTCAACTCTAACCATAATATTCTTTCCAACACATTATGCTGCAGAAATATTTGTTTCTGTTTTGTTTTCAAGACATGTCTTCCTGTTTCCAAATAATTAAAATCTCCATCACAACATAATAAATGAATGGGCCAGCACCTCATGCATTCTTTTCTATGGTAAAAAAAAAAAAATCCTGCTACTTTCAACTATCCAAGGTTAACAATATGTACATTAAAACTTTTTCTTGTTACTGAAGTAGATCAAATATTGTGGGAGTTAGCTCAGGGACCCAAGTTCATATGTTTTGGGAATACCAACTCTTTGACCGGACATTCCAAGAGTACTTTCTTGGCGCCTCTTTTCCTGAATGATTCAAATGTGATTGAGAGAGTTGTAAACTCATCAACTGTTTAAATTTTTTTTTATTTGAATTATGTACTATATTTATTGTACATAGTTATAGGAAGTAGGTGGCAGGTGAGTGTCACAACAGATAGAGCATAAGGCTTGTTGTAGTCAGGAAAATTTGAGGTCAAATGTGACCTCACATCTTATTAGCTATGCAACTTTGAGCAGGTAATGTAATCTCTTTTAGACTTAGTTTCTGTAAATGATCTGTAAATGGGGATCATAAAGGTAGCTACCTGGCAGCAATGTTGGGGGAATTAAATGAGATGATATTTATAAAGCCTCTGGCTCACAGTAAGCATTATATCAATGCATGCTCCCTGACCCTCATCTTTAACAAGAGGAAACTTTCTAAGATTTTTGGTTAACAAATGAGAAATGCTGGGAAATTAAGAAGTATAAACCTTTTGGAATGAATATTTCTTATGAGGGAAACCAAACCTACTAATAAAGGGCACAAACTGGTATTAAGAGGAAACACAGGTCCTTCTTAATTCCTCTCTATTATTTAATGGAAAACTCAAAACCAGGGCAACTGGGTAGCTCAGTGGATTGAGAGTCAGGCCTAGAGATGGGAGGTCCTAGGTTCAAATCCGACCTCAGACACTTCCCAGCTGTGTGACCCTGGGCAAGTCACTTGACCCCCATTGTCCACCCTCACCACTCTTCCATCTATGAGCCAATACACGGAAGTTAAGGGTTTAAAAAAAAAAGAAAAGAAAAACTTAAATCCAAATTCTGATAATCCTCCTAAAATGCAGTTCAACTGTGAGAAAACAAATTTCCTACAGTGGAATCTGGCCATAGTTTGAACAATAGTCTGAGGTGAATGGATAGGCAAAGAAATAGACCTTGAACAGCTCAGGGTTTCCCATCCTCTGAATGCCAGCACTTTAAGAGACCTTTTTGTAAATCTTCTCCCCTCAAGGTTTTGCTATTTCAGATACCTATTGTATCACTAGACATTTAAGAATCAAGGGAGTATAATAATTATTGACAAAATTCACTTATCCTGAACATTTTACATTTGCTTGAATGATTTGTTTATTGAAGTTAAGTTCAGTGACACTTTATATTTCTTATGTCCTTTTGTAAGACAATGGCTAGTGGTAGAGATCTAGAAAGGACAAACTTTATAACCATTGTCTTCAAGAAGTTTATAATCTCACAAAGGACAAGATATGTAACTAAATAATACTAACAAAATCTGTATACAATTTAAAAGAGATAAAAAACCTGAACATAAAATAAATAGGTAAATTATTCAAGCTTTAGTATATTCAATCTTAGAACTGTTCTTTCAATGTATTCACCATTATTACATATACAAAGCATGGTACTATTTTCTAATTCTGAGTAATTCCAAATTTAAGTAGTTTCCTAATCATTATCCTAGCCAAAGCAAAATAGTTCAAGGAGAAAAGTTTTGAATAAAATTCAGTTTTAACATCTTCCCCAGTTGTAATTTTCCCTTTAACCAATATTACAGCTTACCAGTGAGTACAATTCATTTTTTTCTATTGAAACTGTAAAACTTGAATAAAGTCTCTCTATTGCATTTTTATATTGTTTTATCTTCTGTGGAATTTACTTGTTAATATTTTTGAGTACAAATTTGGTTTTTATGAAATACATTGAGTACTTTACTTATAGTATTTCAACCATATGAGATAGGTACTACTATATTCCCATTTCCTAGGTGAATAAACTGATGCTTCTAAAAGCTGACCTACTTGATCATGGTCACCCAGTAAGCATTCAAGACTGAATATGAACCCAGATTTTCTGAATTCTAAGTCTATAACTCTATCCACTATGCCATACTTTAAACATAAAACACATTAGAAAATGATAAATTACATAAGAGAGAACCACTAAACCAGTCTGAGACTCTGAAGGAGGGAAGAATCATTTTTTAGCAAGGGAATTACCTGGTCCACAATCACTCACAACACATAGCATTCAGGTTTTCTCTAGTCCACAACAGAGTCTGTCTAAAACCTTATTAGACTTCTGTCACTTGGCATAAAGGTTCATCAAATATTCAAGAGCTTACAGGCCATCAACTCATTGGAACATAAGTATGCATCTATATATTAATATTACAAAGCTAGAACAAAAGACAGCATGACATCAGGGATAGGAAACTGGATATGTTAGTAAAACAAGTAAATTCTTGAGTGGCAATATTTCTTTTTAAGTTAGTTTATTAATAGACCACTCAATAGTAGGCTGCCTCCATAATCCAAAGAGAAACCAAGGGCAAAAGAAACCTGGGGCAAAAGAGCAGCTGGTCAGGAGAGATCTGGGTGTTAGGGTTCAAAATGGGTGGCCTCCAGAGGAACACACGAGACAATGCAATCAAAGCAGGAGAAAGCTTTATTGCGAGTGTGCGCTGGGGGAACTCAGCAAAGAGAGTCCCGAGTGATGCATTCAGAAGAGGGAATATATATGTTTCTAGGTTATAGGTGCCTTTGTCTTAGGGTTAGCTAATAGCTAGACAGAGGGAGTAGGGATGCTTCCAGGTGCCACAGGATATGATTCTTAATCTTCAAGGCTGTTCTGTCTAGGGGAGGAGTTGTGGCCCTGGGGCTGTCAGCCAGAGATAACTGCCCTGCTTGAGCCGGGCATGACGTTATCCAAAAACCCCCTTGCTTAATTGCCAAGTTTAGCTTTTTGTCTATAATATTCTTATAAGTTTTAATATAATATTTCTATAAGCTATAATATTTCTATAAGCTTTTTTGGCTATAACATGGGTTAAAGGAGTTTATATGGGCAGAGAGAGATAGGCAAGAAAAAGAACAGCTTTCTCTAGCACAGGTCCATCCCCAACTATTCAGACTGTTCCAGTGAAAAGATTATGGGAACATCTGGGTGGCACAGTGGATAGATAGTGCAACAGTTCAGAAGTAGAGCAGATTTGGGTTTAAATCTGGCCTCAGAAACTTTCTAGTTGTGTGACTCTGGGCAAATCACTTAACCCTATTTGTTTAGCCTTTGTCCTTAGAGTTGTTACTAGGACAAAAAGTAAAAGTTTTAAGGGAAAAACAATTACATATGTACATTATTCCTCTAGCCAACTTCCCCTACCTTTGTTGCTAACAATTTATAACATAGACATAAGCATCTCCCTGTGCTGCCTCTTCTGTTCTCATTCCTTTGTAGTTCAGTTTCATTTCTTCTAGCCATCTTCTCTTTTTTTTTTTTTTAAACCTTACCTTCCATCTTGGAGTCAATACTGTATATTGGCTCTAAGGCAGAAGAGTGGTAAAGGTAGACAATGTGGGGGTCAAGTGACTTGCCCAGGGTCACACCTGGGAAGTGTCTGAGGTCAAATTTGAACCTAGGACCTCTCAGTCTCTAGGCTTGACTCTCAATCCACTGAGCTACCCAGCTGCCCCCTCTTCTAGCCATTTTCTAATCCCTCTGAAATCTATTCTATTGTGAGCAAATCTCCCTAAACCAAAAGTTCTTTTTTTGGGTTGGGACTCACTTAGGCAGTCTGAATAAACCTATTCATCTCGTCTCAGAATACTATATTCTTAAAATGCATAAAATAAAATGCATAGGATTACAAGGGAATCCAATTACATTAAATAGAATTTGCTGTTCAGTTGTTTTCAATAGTGTTTGATATGACCCTCTTTGGAATTTTCTTGGTATAGGTATTAGAATAGTTTTTTATTACCTTCACTTCATTTTATAGATGAGGAAATGAGCAAACAGGATTAAGTGACTTGCCCACAGTCATAAAGTTAGAATTTAAGGTCACATTTGAACTCAAGTTTTCCTGACTCCAGACCTGTCTCTCTATATACACTGTATCACCTAGCTGTCCTAAAATAGAATTGCCAGAATGTTATTTAAAAAAAGAAACAAATTCATAGATCTTAGATTAAGAATTCGTGCCCTAAACATCTTCTTTGTGAAGTCTTTTCTATGTTTCCTTAACTAAAACTTAGCTTTCTCTGCAGGACAACACTTCCTTTGCATTACTCTCCTTTGTAGCTAAACTTTCTTCTATACTGCTCAATTTATTGGAAGTGGAGAAGTCATCTTACTCTTTGTTTACAAGTGGCACTTCCAGATCAATGTTCTTCCATCTTTATTCAACAACTTTTGTTTTTGTTAAAAAGGAAAAGAAAAAAAGTACATTATATTTTTGAATCTCAGTGGTACTTCAGATCCACTGTTATACCCTCAATATTCATTACTTTGCCTTCTAAAGTCTGTATTACCATCTAATTTTCTTTGTCATTGACTATTATATTTTATACTCAACTTCTTAAATAACTTGGCCTATTTGTTCCCTCTCCATTCCATATCCTACTGTCATCTTCAGTAACTTCAACATTTATGTCAAGAACAAACCTAACACCTTGCTCTCAAATTGCTTCTATTCCCTAAGCTCTATTGACCTCCATTGGAGTCCAGTTTCACTACTCTTTAATCATGATCACATCTAGGACCTAATCATCCTAGTTTATATGGATTTGAGTCCTGGTCCTATTGATGATTACCTATGTAAACTCTATCTAAGTTAACACTTGATAAATAATTTTCCAGCTCTGGACTTCAGTTTCTTCTTTTATAAAATGATAGTATTTGACTAGATAATTTCTAAGATCCCTTCTGTCTCTAAATGATGTATGATCAAATTGTACTAAGGTCTTTTCCTGCTAGTGCTGGCAAATCCATTGGTCACCCATTTTGGATTTGAGTGAGGTGCCAATTTGGCTTTAGTTCCTGCAGGAAACTACATAGATTATGGATTATTTTCCACAGAGGGTAACCCAATAGGACAAATCAACATACAATAATGCCTCATTGGACCAACCTATGAAAGATCCTAAGGAGTGGAGATTCATGAAATAATTTGCTTAAGCTTTTTGTTTAAGAATTCTGGAGAGTTACTGAGTTACAGATCTGGGATTTGAACCAAGGACCAATAATATTTAGCATCATTGAATCAGTAATTAAAGTTGGAATGGATCTTATAGGCCATCTATTCCAAATCTCATCTTACCAGATAAAGAAACTGAGATCCTGAGAGAGAAATTATTTTGCCTAAATTCACTCAGATAATAAGAAGCATACAGAGGAATCCTTCTGAACTTCCCATAGCAAATGTTCTAAACAATCATTTTTCATTTTCTTGAAGCTCCAGTCATGACTCATCCATTCCACAATCACAGAAAATACAAGTATCCCTTCCACATCATGCCTTATCTCAATGCAATTTTGATATATCTTGGGTAGGCATAAGAAATTAAATGTGAAATTTTGGTGAGTTTTGCAAAAGCTGCAGATGACATTTGAAGGCTGGGAGAACTATGTTTAGAAATTATGTTACCTATGACCAATTTACAAAAAGATACTGTAAACATCCTACAAAAGAAAAAGAAAAAATCTGACTACTCTGATATGAAAAGAGGCCCCAAAATTTTTACACAGATTTTTTAGATTATAGGGATGCCTTTCCCCCAAACCCACCAAGTATAAGGGATACCTTTACTGCCAAATGAATCTCATATTTGGATCTCTTTGTGTCTACCTAATACCTTTCAATCACTCTCTAATGTTATATATTTAATATACCTAGGTTTTAGTAAGGCATTTAATGATAACCTTGTAGACAAGGGAAAGTGAGCTGGGATAGAGATGGCATATTAATGATGTTATTTTTTTTTGGAGGTTGTTCTTTTATAGAGCTCCAAAGATCTCTATTGTTAGCCCTATATTGTTAACATGTTTTTAACCAGTGGCTCAGATAAAGGCATAAGTTGTATTTATCAAATATAAGATGTCATTAAGCTAAAAGCATATAGATGATGCAATGAATTATATTTCCCACTTCTTCATCTTCTCATTGATATGCTACATGGGGGGAATCTGAGAGGTCTCTACTTCCTAATCTCTCCCTGCTCCAGGTCTGGACCCCATCTAAAGGCAACTAGCTAATATTGTACTGAGAAAGACTCACATTTACCCTTAGCCCAGAGCATGTCTTCAATTTTCCTTTAATTACCTATTATCTTCACTCCCTCCACAGCATTTTAGGAAGGCACTTAATTCTTAAGCCTACCATTTCCAAAGAGAACCCCAAATCCCTTCTACTCTAGTCCTTAAATTCATTTTGCCCCTTTCCAATATTAGCATTATACTCCTGGGGGATAGATACTCTAATGCAGTGATGGTGACTTATGTCATGGGTGCCGAAGATGGCACACAGAGCCCTCTCTGTGGGCACACATGCACCCCCACCAGAAGCTGGTTACTAGACAGGTAGAGAGACTTGGGAGGAACTGCTCCCCTTCCTCTCTCCACTACACTTGATGACGTTTTTATATCACCTGCCCCTCTGCCCAGCTGTCCAATTAGAGCACATTGCTGCTCACAGGCAGATGAGCTAGAGGGGAGCAGAGTGCTCAAACCACTCCCTTCCCTCTTTCTACACTCACTGAGGACATTCCTCACTTTACCCATACCTCTGCCCAGCAGCCCGATAGGAGCACTTTCTCCCTCCTTTGTGTGGTGTAAGGAAAGAGATGGTGGGGGGGGGACACCCAGCATTGGTGGGGGGGGCACAGCATGCATCCTCTAGGTGGCTGGGAAGAGTACTTTGTCTGGAGGGTGGAAGTGGGGCCTGGCACTCTATCTCTAAAAGGTTTACCATCACTGCTCTAATGCATCCTAAGGACACCTAGGCTTTGCCCTCTGATTAGTAACTATCCCCTGAGGTTTCCCAGCCTTTTTAATATTCCCAATAGATGAACTTCTATGTGCATTTATCTTCCTCTATAAAAAATGTGAGGATCTACTCTTTAACAAAAACTGCAGAGAAAATTGGAAAACAATATGGCAGAAGCTAAGTATAGACCAATATCTCACATCCTATACCAAGTTAAGGTTAAAATGGATATATGATTTAATTATAAAAAGTGATACCATAAATAAATTAGGGGAACGCAGAATAGTTTACCCGGAAGATCTTTGGAGAAGGGAAAAATTTATGACAAAACAAGAGATAGAGAGTATTATAAGATTTTAAATGGATAATTTTGATTATATTAAATTAAAAAGCTTTTGAAGAAACAAAACTAATATAACCAAGATTAGAAGGGAAACAACAAACTGGTAAAAATTTTATAACAAATGTTTCTAATAAAGGTCTAATTTCTAAATTAATAGAGATCTAAGTCAAATTTCTAAGCCTATAAGCCATTCCTCAGTTGACATATGGTCAGAGGATATGAACAAGCAATTTTCAGATGAATAAATCAAAGTCATCAATACTTGTATAAAAATGTTCTAAATCACTCTTGATTAGAGAAATGCAAATTAAAACAAAGCTGAGGTACCACTTCACACCTATCTGATTGGCCATTATGGCTGTAAAGGAAAATGGTAAATGTTGACACTGATATGGCAACATTGGGACACTAATGCATTACTGGATGAGTTGTGAATTTATCCAACCATTCTGGCAGGCAATTTGGAACTATGCCTAAAGGACTATAAAACTATGTATACCCTTTGATCTGGAAATACCACTACTTGGTCCATACTTCAAAGAGATAATAAAAAAAAGGGGAAAGGACCTACTTGTACAAAAATATTCATAGCAGCTCTTTTTGTAGTGGTAAAGAATTGGAAATTAAGGAACCTATTAAGGAATGGCTGAACAAATTCTGGTATCTGTTGGTGATGGAATACTATTATGCTATAAGAAATGATAAGCGGGATGATTTCAGAAAACGCTAGAAAAATCTGCACTAACTGATGGAGAGTGAAATAAGCATAACTGGGAGAACATTCTAAACAATAACAGCAATGATGGATGATGATTATATGTGAAAACCTAGCTATTTTCAGCAATGTAATGATCTGGGACAATCCTGAAAGACTTTTATGATGGGGAATGCAATCCACCTCCAGAAAAAGAACTGTTGGAGTCATCTTTCACATTAGTGGTTTTTTGGTTTTATTTTAGGGTTTTGGTTATGTATGACTTTGCTCTTACAACAATGACCAATATGGAAGTGTGCTTTGCATGAAAATAAAAATAAAATTTAAACAAGAAGAAGAAGAAGAATTTGAGCTTCTTGAGAACAGAATTTATTTTCTTTGTCTATTTGTATTCTTGGCTTTTAGCAAACTACTTGGAACAAAGTTAGTGCTTATTAAATAATTTTAAAAAAATTAATTCATTCAAAAAGATCTTTACAGACCAGAATAATAGGTGAATTCTAACATAATGAAATTTATTAAGGATAAGTAAATGGCCAATCAGTAATACAGATTGAGCTAGACTTAGAGGACTTTATAAATCATCCAGTTCCACTCATTTATTTTATGAAGCATAAAAATGGGAGATAATAAAGTTAAGTAGCTTACCGAAAGTCAAATAGGTAGAGCTAGATTTCAAGCCCAGGTCCTCTAAATCTAGATCCAGGAGTTTTTACATGATCTCATGCTGTTTTCTTCTTATTAGTATATAAAAACCAAGGGATTTTAGGGGATCACAAACTCAGTAAGAGATGACTATTACTTGGTAGCCAAAAATTCTAGTATAATCTCAGATTTCATTATTAGAAGTATAGCCCTTTTCCCCTTTCATGAAAGCAGTGTTTACCAGTATTACAGTCATTTATATATGTGTAAAGAACCCATGAGATATCAACTCCATGATTCAAGGACTTCGTATTATATATTCATTGTATTTTCCTCTTCTCCAAAATATATTTAGAAATGAGACTAGTACCCTGAAGATGCTTAATAATTATGTTTGTTTAATTGAAAATAATTCTAAATTCTTCTCTGTTCGTAATAACTTTTTTTTGTTCCTGCCACTATATATAAAACATGAGGATTAAATTATATAAGATTGACCAATGTAGGATTGCCATGTGGATCAAAATTGTGAATTTTAGAATGACTTGAGAATAATATAACCCACAGAAATATTTCCTCTGGAAAACTGGCTCTCAAAATTTTTAATCTCAGGATACCTTTAAACTCTTAAAAATTATTGAAGTCCTTTCAAAGAGCTTTTGCTAAGGTATTTATTGATACTTGCCCCATTAAAAATTGAAATACCTTAGTATTATTATGAAAAGAGTTTTGACCCTACCCATCCCCTGAAAGGGCCTTAGGGATGCTCAGAGGTCCACACTTTGAGAATGGCTCCTCCTGAATAATCTGGTAGTATATTTTTGGCTATACTTCCTAATGTCTTACCACCGCCTGGGACCCACAACAGCAGTATACAGTTCAGTGAAAAGGGAGAGTGGCTTGTATTCTGAGAACATAAAAGAATGCTATTTCATTCCAAGAAGTTGTGAGACAAACCATAAAAATCACTGAAATCTACTTCTTTCTCCTTAACTCTGAAATCTCTGTTGTTGTAAATTCTATCTCCCCCTCCTATTTAACTTCTTGGAATTTGTTTTCTATCAGCACTACTTTAGGGAAGGTTTTTTTTTTTTTTTTTTTTTTTTGTGGGGGAGGGAGGTGCTTTGGGGTAAGATAAGTATATAGATTTGGCACTTCAAATCAATGGTAACTTTAAAAAGTGGTTTCAATCTTTGCTATTAACAAAGACCCGACTATAGAGGTTAAGGAGTAAATTGTGAGGAAGTAGAGTCAGAAAGTTTAGACTATATTTTCTAGAAATTTACAATGAAGGGAAGAAGAATTAGGATTATGGTCCTAGGAATATAAGGGTCAAAGAAAGTTAGAGTTTCGTTTTTTATTTTGTTTCATTTTGTTATATTGGAGACCTGAATATGTTTGTAGGCACAGAAACAAGGGTTGATAGAGGGGGTACTGAAAAAGAAAAGAGGGGGAATGATGGATGGAGTCTGAATGCAGAGGAAGTGGAAGGGAATGGGATCAAAAACACAAGTTAGAAAGGTTAACTGTGGCAAATAAGAGGGCTACCTCATCCTTTGAACCTGGAAGGAAGGAGAAGATGGGTGAAGACACAAAGAGGTTAAGAGAGGGTAGAGAGGGAGTTAAAGAAGTTCATGGCAAATGGCCTTGGTTTTTTTAATTAGTTCCAGACTGCTTGCCTACTTCAACAGGGTGGTTCTGTGGAACATATTATGTAAACCAAGTTCTGTATAAACATGAACGTAGAAAGCCATAACTAAAATGGGTGATAAGAGTTGTCCAAGGGTGTTGAATTTATAGGGCACCAGAAACACTTTCAATCTTTGAGAAACACAGGCATAAAAGAGTTTAGAATCTCATTAAAATAAGAATTAGTAAAATAAGATCTTACTGAATAGCATGTGTCCCAGTTGAGCTTTTGCTATCAGGATAGCCACCCTATTTCTACTCCCAACACCATGCTAATTTAAAAATTAATGAAAAGGAATATTTTGTGACATATTTTCCAGGCATGGTTTGTACTGTCCCAGGTGTAGATATAGGTAACTATAACCACGGGAGTAAGTATTGTGTTTGCTTATTTATTGAGCTCCTACAATATAGTATCTAGAAGGTGGATTGGCTAGAGTATTGGAACTGAGGTCAGAAAAATTTGAGTTCAAATCTTGTCTCATACATTTACATATGTGACCCCAAGCAAGTCATTTGTCCTTGACTGCTCTGTCTTAATTTTTCACCTGTAAAATGGAGAAAATCATAGCACTAACGTAACAAGGTTGTGAAGATCAAATGAATGAATATATGTAAAGTGCTTTGTGACCTTATATCATAAATGCTAGCAGTTGTTATTACTCTTATTATCTGTATAAAATATTGTGCTGGGTGCTATGAGTGGTAGAGGATACAATAAGATATGTCTTTTCTATCAAGAAACAGGTAGTTAAGATTATCTCTGAAAGCTCCAGGGAGGACAGAGAGGTTCTTCTTATCTATAGACTGCAGGGAGCAGAGAGTTTAACAGAATTTATGAGAAACACTGAAGGAATGCCTCCAGAAAAGTGTTAAATGAAGGAAGGTATTATGTGTTGAAGGGTAGTGGGTGGGGGGTGGCCTAATTCACTGGCTTAAGTATAGGACTGACCTAAGTGTTAACTGAGAAAGGTATAATCAATTTTAAAAATCCAGAGCTTTTAAATATTCCAATTTTACTACTTTTACTCATATTCAGACGGCCTCAGAAGAATTTGACTCAGTAACGTGGGAGTCCCATAAGTAACTGCTTGAATGATGTGTTAACAGTCGATGGCTGCCAAGTGAAAGACCCACATAAGCGATCTGACTTGATGTCTCAGGCCTTATAAAGTTTTGAAAGCCAAGCACATTATGGAAATAATGAGGTGTTTAGCATTTGAAAGGATCTTATACAAACCTCTCCACTGGCCTGAGAGAGTGGATTTGGATTGGGTTCTAGAGGAAGCTTTCTTCTCCAAAGGAGTCAGGATGGCTATTGGCAAAGCAAAAGTGTAAAAATAAGAGGGAGAGAGAGGAAGGGGAAATAGAACACAGAGGTATAAATGAAGGATATAGCATCAGGAAAAAACCCACCATAGAACAGCTATAAATCAAGGTTTGTAATCAGTAGTAGTCTATTTAAATAAATAAGATGAATAAATTAACATTACATAGTAAACTATTTTCACCAGTCTTTAAATGTTTGAGAAGTACTTGACTACCTGTTAGGATAAATGTTATTAATAAATATATTAACTACCAGCTAAGTATTTCTTTTAGAGTGAAAGAGTTTGTTAAATCTTATGCCAGGTCCTCCCTTATTCCTTTGTAAGATTTTGAATAAGATGAATAAGTTCTACTTGTCAATGTTTCTTTAAATAAAGAATCAGTTACCTTTCATCATTATATAGTGATAAAAATGTGATTTCAAAAAGAAAATAATTCAAAAGTATGTGAAACATAAGTATAAAATATGATAGGCCTATTTTTTTATAAACCCTATTTTTTTAAACTCTTAACTTCCATCTTAGAATCAATATTGTGAATTGTTTCTAAGGCAGAAGAGTGGGGCAATGGGGTTTGACTTGCCCAAAATCACCTAGTTAGGAAGTGTCTGAGGTCAAATTTGAACCCAAGACCTCTCATTTCTAGTCCTGGATTTCTATCCACTGAGCCATCTAGTTTCCTCTGAGAGTTCTATTTTTAATGACCACAGTAGAATTTTAAAATGTTGGTGAATGTCATTTCCTTTCAAGTAATTACATTGAGTAGTTATATATTTATTCCAATATCATTTTAAATACTTTATTTTTTTTTTGGTGAGGAGAATTTCTATTAGAATTACCTTCTGATGCTATTTCACAGTTTTATAATTATCACATCTAGGATCAAATAAAAACTCGTCTAGTTTGCATTTAAAATATTTCACATCCTATTCCCAATCTACTTTTTTTCTATTACATATTATTTCCCTTCATTACAAATTACTATATTACCACATTGGCCCTTTTATTGTTCTTCATCCAAGGTACTCCATAGCACACCTATGAGCTTTTGTACTGATTTTTCCCCATCCATGGAATTTCCTCCCTTTTCACCTTAAGCACTAAGAATCTGTAGTTTCTTTCAAGAGCTAGACAAGTATTATGTTTCATGTGAAGCTTTTCCAGATCTTCCCCTTATCTCTTGTATCTATATTTTGGTTTATCTTATCTATGCAGAGATGTGCCTGTTGTCTTCTCTGGCTAGATTAAGAGTTTCTGGAATTGTTTCACCTTTGTTTTATTATTCCTAAAGATGTCCATAGTGCCTGGCACATAATAGTTGATTAATAAATGCTTCCTAATTGATTAGTGCTGGAAATTTTTCATCCTGTCCTGAATGGTAATGAGCAGAAAACAACATTAATATACGAGTAATGATTCTCCGGGGCAGCTGGGTGGCTCAGTGGATTGAGAGCCAGGCCTAGAGACTGGAGGTCCTAGGTTCAAGTCCGGCCTCAGACACTTCCAGCTGTGTGACCTTGGGCAAGTCACTTGACCCCCATTGCCTACCCTTACCACTCCTGGGCCAAGGACGGTCCCTAGCCCCGATGAAAAAAAGGAGGAGGGTTGGGCGTGGGGCTAGCAACCCCACCCTGTAAAAACTACATCTGCTAAAGAAACTGCAACCTAAAGTAGGGGCAGCTGGGCTAGCTCAGTGGATAGAGAGCCAGGCCTAGAGACGAAAGGTCCTAGGTTCAAGTCCGGGCTCAGACACTTCCCAGCTGGGTGACCCTGAGCGACTGTGTGACCCATTGCCTAGTGGTTGTGGCCCTATGCTCCTAGAATGGAGTCCCAGGATAAAAAAAAATGATTCTTCTACTCATATACTTAGCTTTCCTGTACTCATTTTTCCCATAACAATAATACTGCTGCACATGGCTTATACCCTTGTTGCCTAAGCCTTATAACACTTAGTGGAGGGGCAGTGCCTATCTTCACTGGTAAAAGTGAAAATCCCTCAGTGGGACACCAGGGATTTTTTCTTCTCTCATCCTCAGACATTTTCTTGGGCATTACAAGGAAGAATCATGTCCCACAATTATTTGAGAATTTTCAGTAGAATCATACGAGATGAGTTTATGAAACACAGAATACTCATAGCATACCATAAACTATACATTTTAAGAAATGTCCAACTCTGTGCTATTGGAGGAACTTAACTTTGGAATTTCCTGACTACTGAACATTGACATTCCCCTTCTCAGCATTACACAAATAAAAATTATGATGTGTTTAATACTATGCATTTTAGTCAGGTGTGTAGTATTGCTTTTGGTTTATGAAATTTGGAACTTTTATAGTTACAGTCTGAAATTTCAGGGGATTCATTATATATAGTATATTTTATTTCTTACTCATAGATTGGCTACTTGCTATGTTTATAACTTTTGCTTACCTTTTAATTTCTGAATGCAGTTCAAGTATTTTAAAAACTTTCTTTGTATCTTAATTGTTCTTGGCATAACAACATGATGTCAGAGCCAAGCAGAACAGAAACTCTAGTCTTAAATAAAACCTGAAAATATTGGATTAGCCAAACTCCTTTCTTCGCTTCTTTTTTTCTTCTCTTGATATTTCCCAAATTTTGTAGCAAAATTCTATTGTCATATTTGTACCTCTTTTTCATTACTTATTCAAGCTGTTGTTACCAGTTTAATAAGCATGAATAAGTAAGAAATTTTATTTCTTGAAATTTTAGTTAGATATAACTTTTGGGGTGAATTTGACCATCTCTTTTTATGACCACAAGAAGCTATGAAATATTTTGTATAAACATGGCAATGGAAATGAATGAAGAATTCTCAACTTGAGACCTGGATTCAATTCCCACCTCTAACACTAACCATGTGACTATGAACAGAAAAGCCATTTACCATTTTTGAACTTCAGTTTTCTCAACTGTAAAATAAAGAATTGGATTAGGACTAGTTCTAAATCTATAGTCCTCTGACCCCTTTCTTTAATAATAATAACAATAGCTAACATGTATGTAACACTGTGTGCCAAGTATTTTTAACTTTACATCTTATTTGTGCAAAACTGAGACCACTCAATATAAACTCCTGCCTCTTTCCCTCCCCTTTGCCCCTTGTTTCATTTTCTCCTGTATCTGGAGAGAGGAGGGATTTTTCACTCTTTTAAAAGATTTTTCATTTCTTTTAAAAGAAAAAATCTTTACTAATGCTTTGATTCCTTCCCTTTCATGCTCTCCTGAAGGATATTGATCCTGCAGTCATTCCCTCTCTCTACTGCTTAATTTATTTTTTTTTCCTTCAGAATGATGCTTTTCTTTTCTTTTGACATCCTCAAATGTCCTCTTACTTAAACACCCACATGCACATACATACACATACGTGCACAAATAAACACCCATTTACTTGCACCTGTAACATCTTCTTAATGACATTCCATTTCTCCTGTCTTTAAAATTCTTGACAATTATTAATATTTTTATTGCTTCACTACTCTCTCCTTTTTAAAAAAAATAGATGTGTACTGTTGGAGGGAGTAATATCATTGATGAGATCATCCATATATGAAAGCATATTATTGAAAGTGAAACATTTTACCAGAGCATATTTAATTCTTAATTGAAATTTCATAAGTTCTAGAGTACCTCCTAGATTACCATGAATCTCTAAGTGGTTAAATCTGAAAACCTTTTTTCCCCCACTTCTCAAACTCTGCATAATTTTACTCTCTTAAATACCCCCTCTCCTTATACTTTCCTGGTTTGGATTTTCATAGCATTCTTCTCTTTTCTTGTCTATATGATTGTTCTGTATAGTTTTCATTGCTGAATTTTTATCCATTTTCTATCCCATGTCTGGGTATATACCCTTCAATTACCTTTTCTTTATGTACTTTCTTCTGCTTATCTTATCTATTCCTATCACTTTATTTCTCTGGTCATCAGTTTATTACTTTGTAAAATTAAGGGTTTGAAGCTTAATTTCCTGAAAGGTCACTTCAGCCTTTAAATCAATAATCTACTGATATATGATCATATGATTCTCAAATCTGCATTTCCAGCCCTCATATCTTTCTTGAGCTCTGGTTCTGAGGTAGTCTAATACTTGGACAACAGAAATATGTTGCGTATCATTGATTACTTACATAAAATCTTTCTAGAATGGTAAAATCTGTGATGTCCTCTGGTCCCCTGGCAAAAACTGTGAGAAATTAAGGTAGCCTCTATAGCACAGTTAGGCATTGGATAGGGAGGTACTTCAGTGGAAGACAGTTCTAAATGATACTATATATAAATTAGTAAAAATAGATAAACAAAGCATCGAGTTGTTTAACTTTTTTTCTTTTGAGATCTTTGGGCAGTGGTCAAATGTGATACCATGAAAAAACTTCAAAACTTTGAGATGTTATATTAATAGTAGCTTTTACCATTGTCATAATATTGTTGTTGTTCAGTTGTTTCCACTTGTATCCAATTCTTTGTGATCCAATTTGGGGTTTTCTTAGTAAAGATACTGGATTGGATTGCCATTTCCTTCTCTATCTCATTTTACAGATGAGCAAACTGAGACAAACAGGGTTAAGTAACTTTCCCAGGGTCACATAGCTAGTAAATGTCTGAGGCCAGATTTGAACTCAGGAAGAGTTTATTGTCATCATATATAGAACCAGATTCTCTCAATGAATAATTTTGGAGACTATCAATATACTAGTACAAGTACTCTACAGTATTATAATGTTCTGAAAGAGTTAAAGCAATTCCCTAGAGTGCATAACTCATTCGCAAGGAGAAGTTCATATACTGGGGGATATTTGACTCAGTGTGGTATAATTTCAGCACCAACAAACATGAAAAGTCTATAATTTGAAACAGCTTTTCACTAATAACTCAGCATAGTACCACTCAATAAAGGAAATTTTCTGAGATTTAAGGATCTTGAAAAGTGGTACTATTCATTTTTATAAGAGGGGGAAGGGAAGGTGATGACTCAGGAACCCAAGCTAGAAGTTTCAGCCAGACTTCCACTGCCAAAACATATTTCAAATAGAGAATTTGGCCTAAGTTCTACTTTGGTTTTGGCATTAGCCAGTGTAGTTAATAGAAAGTGTCTCTCATATAGGCCTCTGTTTCTTGATGTTCCTTTTTTTTTTTTTAAAGACTGTGAGAATGCTTTTAATCAGAGTATAACAAGCACAATTGGGATGCCATCAGTAGTTAATAAAAACTATTAAGAACCAATGACACTTTAGTAGAAAAGGATTTACTCCTATTGCTGAATATAGTTCATTTGTATTTCTAAGCAGTTTTCATGAGTACCATTTATACAATTTTTAATGATTGGGTTTTAACTAAACCCTCATTTGTGGCTCCCCCCCCCCACTACATTTTCAGGAGCGTGAGTACAGAGAATAAAAAAAAAATATGTTTTATGAAACCGTGTAATTCCCTTTTTTATTCTGAATTTGATTAGTTTTTTTTTTCTCTGAAGTTCTTGGGTGTCAGTGAGTTGATCGAAAGAAAATGGGGTCATTTGTAGTATTATGAAGGAGCCAAATGCTCAGTTTCAGTTCTGGTTAACATAAGGAATATAATACAGGGTTCTAAAATATCTAGATCAATGGTGTTAGATTAAAATAAAAATGAAGCCACTAAACCATATATAAAGATTGCTAGGGACCACACACTGAATTAAAGAACTACATATTACCATTATCTTACACCTTTTCTTTGTGTTTATTTGGATATTTGCTGGAGGCAGTATGGTGGCACGGTGGATAAGGTATTGGACCTGGTGTCAAGAAAATATAAGTTCAAATTTGGCCTCAGATGCTCACTAATTTTGTGACCTTAGACAAGCTATTTTATCCTCTGTTTTTCTTAGTTTCCTCATCTGTAAAATGAGGATAATAACAGTACTTCCTGCCCAGGATGTTGTGAGTATAAAATAATATAGGATTTTTAAAAACACTTTATAAACCTTAAAACACTATATAAATTCTAATTATTCATTGTTCTTGTCATTTTAACTCCTACAACTTCTAACTGCCTTCCTCTACTGCCATTTTTTGAGCACAGCCACAATTTGCGCCTTATTATTACTCCGTCTTGAGGTACCTATATTTTCATCTTTTCCCTATCTTTTATCTCTTTCTTCCTTCCTATCAAGGTTAATTATTCTAAATTTGTGTTTTGTAACCTTCAAATATCCTTGGCTATCAATGAATTCTTGAGCAAATCCCAAAATAAGAAGAAACACACAATAATTTTAGTTCTCAGACATTTTAAAGAATATTACAAAGGTTTAAAGCAATCAATCCTTTAGAAGCACAGAAAAATACTCTAGAACTTATGAAATTTCTATTAAGAATTAAATATGCTCTGGTAAAAATATTTTGCTTTCATTAATATGCTTTAATATATGGATGATCTTATCAATGATATTACTCCCTCCAGTAGTACACATCTATTTTTTTTAATCCTTACTTTCTGAAAGTAAGGTAAAGGCTAGCAAATGGGGGTGAAATGATTTGCTTAGGGTCACAGAATCAGGCAGTGTCTGAGCTTAGATTTGAACCTGGGATCTCCCTTTTTTAGGGTTGGCTCTCAGTCTATTGAGACACCTAGCTACCCCTTAGTAGTACAGATCTTATCCCATTTTTATTTTCTTATTTTACTTCCTTCTTGTTCATGTCATCCCATAGCTTTGCTATGAATGATCCCCTCAATATGCTGGAAGCTTTCCTCTGGATCTTTTAACATTCTCTGGGTCCCAGTTTAGCTCTCTCCACCTGTTATTCCTTACTCTTATTACACAATTTAATCAAATATTATACTGGAAAAATAGAGGACAACCATTATGCAAGTCTTCTTTTCCCTTTTTGAACCTTAACATCATTTTCCATTTGCTCCTCTTTTGTTTCAGTGTGGTGAGGAAGTGGCATTTCTTTTCACCAAGGCCGATTCCTCTATTTGCGCCCTCTGTCCTACCCTTTCCTGTCTCCTCTGAAAGCCCGCTGTTTTTATCACTCTCTTCCCATTTGATTTCTGTCTACAATCTCCTTCCCGGCTGCCTGTAAATTTGTCGAAATCTTTTCCATCTTCAAAAAAAACCCTTCAGTTGACCTTTCCATTGCCTTAAGCTAGATGTAATCTTCTCTTCACAGTTAGAATCTTAGAAAAATCTCTCAGCATTTATTACCTCTGCTTTCTCTCCTCCCTCTCACTTTTTAGCCCCTTGCAATTAGGCTTCTTACCTCACCACTCAACTAAAATATCTCTTTCAAGAGTTACCAAAATCTCTTAATGACAAAATCTTCCTAAAACACAAATCTGACCATATCATTTTTTCCCATAGAATCTTTTGTGGCTCCCTAACACAAACTCTTCTCAACATTTTAAACCATTCACAATATGGCTCCACTTACTGCTTAGGCTTACTCATGTGGTCTATATTTCAATTAGTCTACTTGCTGTTTCATCACTTACCTCCCTGCTTCTACCATTACTAGATCACTTTTACTCTACTTCTACCTCTTACAATTTTTGATTGTCTTCAAAATTCAGTTCAGATGTCTTCATATGATAAAGATTTTCTTTTCTCCTTAGATCTCTCTCCTTAAATATCTTCATTTATCCTTATTTGTTTACATATTCTATTCCCACAGTACAATATAAGCTTTTTTGACATCAGATACTGTTATTCATGCTCTTTTTGTATTACTCGCACCTCTCACAGTGCCTCCTACATAGTAGCCAATTAAAAAATACATTTTGGAAAGGAACAGAAAATCTTTTCTATTCATACATTTCCTCAATCATAATCCTCATGCCATTTCTTTCATCAAGATCATCACTGATACTATGCTGCAACTAACTTACATTCTTTATGTATCTCTCCATCAATGTGTATATCATCCACAGTTTTGATTCCTTAGAGATACTCTTATACTCTGAAATTTTTCTATATAACATCATAGGAAGAATATTGGTGCTAAGAATGCAGACCTTAATATTAGGGGAACATCTTGGAATCACCAGAAATTGCTATAAAATTTTCCAGATGTAAATTAATCTGCCTTCATTCTCCTATTTAATCCTGATTCCAAGTCACTGTCCATCTCCAATGTCTATTCAAAATCTGATAGACTAACTCAGTGTCTGCCTATCTAACATTTTCTTATAGCCTACGAGATAGACATTCTTTATCTATTTAATATTTTTTGTATGAGTTAAGTCCCTTTTGTTTTGTTTTGTTTTGTTTTTTTGCAGGGGTAGAGTGGGGGGGGCTCATCGAAATGACTAGCATTCTAAGATGTTGCAGTTAATACACAAAAAATCCATGGAAAGGAATATTGAAAAGCTCTATAGCCTATAAAGAGTCTCCTTTCTATTTGCCACGACTGTGATTTTAAAAGAGAGAAATTAGAGTATATGAATATTATGGAGACTATCTCTTTGGGTAATATTATCAATGATCTTTATTTATACTCTTGGCATATTTCTGTCTTTCAGATATTTTGAAAACTGATTCCTAAATGATTTTTAAATTTCTTGCCTCCTTCATTTACATGTGTATTTGATTTGATCCAGCACTCCTTGCTGTCTTTGCTTTCTTAATTTTCCTATCTAGCAAATTATGGATAGTGAGTCTGCTGTTATTTGTGAAAATTACTATATTAATGCTGACAGATCTATTTAATTTTTTATCCTTGTTTATTATTCTTACAATTTTATCTATTAATCTCTTGAAATTATCTGATTTGCTTGCTCTTCATTCTAAAATTTCAGCAGACATATTTCCCCTTCTTTGCTTCAAAAATAAGTATATTGAAAGTGGGAGTAGCTAGGTGTCACAGTAGAATGAGAGCCAGGCCCAGAGATGGAAGGTCTTGGGTTCAACTCCGGCCTCAGACACTTCCCAGCTGTGTGACTCTGGTCAAGTCATTTATCCCCCATTGCCTAATCCTTACTGCTCTTTTGCCTTGGAACCAATACACAGTATAGATTCTAAGACAGATGGTTAAGTATTTTAAAATATATATTCTAAGTGTATTTTTTGAAATAATACTGTTCCTAGCCTTCCACATTCTCATTTCTAGTATTGTATAAACTTATTTTTAAATCTCATTCTGTCCTTGGTCACTAGGTCTTTACACTTTGGTTAATGAGATCACTTTTTCTCTCCTGAGTTTTGCATTTTTTTCTTTTTTTTTGTGTAGGTTAAATTTATTTAGGAAATTATGATATTTCTTCTTGATATCTTTTCTGGTATGATTCTAGTTTGTTTTTCTTGATCAATAGTTTGCTTGACTCAATAAATTTGGAGATGCTATAATTAATTGCATACATTCTTTCTCACTCTTATCCTTTCTTTAATTTAGTTTTGACTCTGACTGATCTAAATAAGATGATGATCTGATGGATATCTATTTTGAAGACAATTTCCTTTTGTCATTTTCTGACCATTAAAACAGATTAAATTTTAATTTTTTGTAACTAGCTTAGAAATCGGCTCTTTCAATTGTCTCTTAATCTTGAGAAAAGCATTCAAGAGATAACATATATAAAACTTTTTGCTAACCTTAAGGTCCTATATAAATATCACAAAATACACATTATCATTATTTAAAGGGTGAAGCTTATGAGTCTACAAACCATTGGCCTTTAAAATTTTTTAGTCTTAAGTTATATTTCCAATGTGTGTATATGTATATGTATACATGTATGTGTATTCCATCTCAAATTTTACATAATATTTATAAAACACTACAAAAATAAATGGTCCTTTATAAATATAGTTTTTGGTGCAATCAAAAAAATCATTAAACAGTCGTTTTTCTTCTGTGTTTCTACTCCCATGGTTCTTCCTCTGAATATAGCTAGTTTTCTTTCTCATAAGTCCCTCAGCCTTGCTCTGGATTCTTGCATTGTTGCTAGTAGAGAAGTCCATTCTGTTTGATTGTACCACAGAAACACAGAAGAAAAACAACCTCTTGAACACATGGTCTGATGGGGATATTATTGAGGATGCAGACACAAAATGATAACTCTAGTCCAACTATCAATAATATGGAATTAGGTCTTAATCAATGATACATGTAAAACCCAGTGGAATTGTGTGTTGGCTAAGGGAAGTTAGGTGGGTTTGGGGAAGAGGGAAAGAACATAAAACATGTAACTTTGGGAAAATATTGAAAATTAAAATAAAAAAAAAGAAAAATCATTAATGGGTTAAAATTAAAATGAGACTGATTTAGGTGATGTGAATATTATTTTATCCTTTTTACATAAGAAAATCAAGGCTCAGAGAGGTTATATAATCTATTCAAGGTCAAACAGCCAGTAAATGACAAATCAGGAATGGATTCCAATTTCTCTGACTTTTAGTCTATTCCCCACTCCCCAACCTATGCCACATGGAATATCTAGCAAAAAAAGGTCTTTATTTCAATGTATATCTCTTGATGACCAACTCTTGAAACTCACTCAATGTTGGACCAAAATTTTTTTGTAATAAAAAAATTAAATGTTAATGAGTAGAATTTAGTTTTTAGATAAAATTTATATTTTCATTTATATCTTGACATCAAGTGCATTACTTTTTGCAAAATGGATAAATGAATATATGCTTTAGAGGCTGCAATACATTCACATTAATAAGTAAAAAAACCTCATGTAAAATATGTTCCCAGTTTAAAAAAAAAGCTCCCCTAAAAGGAACCCATTCAAAGACCTTTAAAGGATGAATAACAAAGATTGAAATGTGCTTAATGATATTTTTGAATGGAAGAATCCTCTTACTTTTTAAAAAAGAGACATAATTATGATGATTTTTTTGCATATCACTGTTCATAAGCATGAAAAGAAATTATGAGTTGTTATTTGAGATAACTTTATATGTAAAATGTTCATGGATTTTAGACACTTATCTTGTAACAAGATCCATATGACACTGAGGCTACAAGGGTAGTAGCTGTGGGTTTACTATAGAATTTAATATAAAATATGTCATTTTCACTGTAATTTCAATTTTTTAAATCTTAGCTCCCCTAAGTCATCTGCTTTTAACCTGAATACTTTAGACAAAGTTTATCCATGTTATTTATGGTAAAACTCTTTATCATTTCAAAATCCAAACTGAAAATCACTACAACCACCATCACCACCACCTCCATCACCACAACAAAAACAACAACAAACTAACAAAACCCTTGTTAAATTCAATGGATGATGATGATCAATGTTCAAAATGTTCAGGTATAAAATATGTACTTTTACCACTCTTAAGGTTCTGTCAGTAATTTACCCAGTTTGGAAAAAATAAGGACCCAGTGCTAAAGTAATAAGACTTATTCAAAGTTATTTTAGAGGTGGTCCAAAAGTAGGGAGTGAAGAACAGATATCTATGAAAAGATATCTATGCCTCGTGCAACAGATAAATGTATTATCTTTTCAGTGAAGTCTAACACCATTTCATTTTGAAGTTTTAGTCGTGTTGAAGACAGATGTGAGAAAAAGAAAACAAAATAGAATTTAGATGGGAGCCTATTTGGAAAAAGGTCTTTCTTCTCTGTGGACCTCACATCTCTTGTACTCTCAGATTAAGAGATCTTGGCTGGGGTGTTAGAATAAGCACTTAATTAACTTGCTTAGTGTTGCAGAATGCAGAGTTGGCTTACTCACTTCCTGGATACTGGCAATAGATAAAAAAAAAAAAAAAGGGAACTTCCTTAGCTAGAGATTTGGAAAAGATAGAAAAGTAGCATTTCTAAGAGTCAAAGGAATAGTAAAGTCTTGAAATTCTAAAATTGCCAAAGTCTATGAACTTTTTCTAAGCATAAAAGTCTTAGAATGGATATGCAACAGGGGCTTTAAAGAAAAGGACAGGATATTATTTTAAGAAGGCTGACATGACACAAGAGATTTAATTAAATCATGTTGAACAATGAAGTAAGGGAGAAAAGATCTTAATTTAATCTTTGATTCTTACCATAAAGGCCATTTCTTCTTCACCTCAATATACAAATATATTTTATTACATACAAATAAATTAAATATCTGTGTTGTTCATTTAAAATAGAAATTCAGTTTCAAAAATCATTAGATCATTATTTTAGAGCTTGGAGTCATTAAGTCCAATTCTCTCATTTTATAGATAAGGAAACTATAAGTTACTTTCCTAAGGTCATGTTGCTAGTATCTCAGATAGGATTTGAACCTATGTCTTCATAACTTCAATACCAGTGTCTTATTTGTTGCTATTGTTCAACAACATGCTGGGCAGCTAGTTGGTGCGGTGGATAGAGTGCTAGGCCTGGAGTTAGGAAGACTCATTTTCACAGAATCAAATCTGGCCTCAAATATTAACTATGTATAATTCTGTAACACAATCCTTCACCCAATTTGCCTCATTTTCTCCATCTGTAAAATGAGCTGAATAAAGAAATAGAAAAGCACCCTAGTATCTTTGCCAAGAAAACTCCAAATGGGGTCATGAAGAATCAGATATGACAGAAAATGACTAAATAACAAATAATATGCCTAGTCAATCCATACATAAAGTAATAGAAAGGTTGTGTATATATGGCAGACTTATAGTCTTGCTAATTTTATTTTTAGAGCATGCTATCAACAAAGCCATAGTCACAGATTCAATTTTCATAAGACCAAGTTAGCTTTTAGACTACAGAAATTAATGCTACCTATTAATGTCTTTGACTTGACTGAGTCATCTTCTAAAAAAATAATATTGAACATCAAAGCATGGCCAAAACAAAGTGTGACTGGATCCTGAAAATTTCTAGGAAAAGTTACCTAAAATATCCAAATAATTTTGCTGATATTGAGTAAGAAAAGAGAATAGGTGCACTAATGCACTGTTGATAGAGTTGTGATCTGCTCTAGTTATTCTACAGTTATTCTATTCTATTTGGAACTATGCCCAAAAGTCTACAAAACCATGCCTACTCTTTGATCCAGCAATACACTATTAAGTCTATATCCAAAGAGATCAAAGAACAGGGAAAAGGAACTATAATGTATAAAAATATTTATAGCATTATTTTTTGTTCTGGCAAAGAATTGAAAATTGAGAGTATGCCCATTAATTGGACCATGACCAAACAAGTTCTATTATATGATTGTGATGGAATACTATTCTTCTATAAGAAATGATAATCAGGATGGTTTCAGAAAAACTTAGAAAGATTTACATGAACCAGTGCAAAGTGAAGTGAGCAGAAGCAAAAGAACATTGTACACAGTAACAAAAATGTTGTATTGATGAGCAACTCTAAAAGACTTAGCTACTCTGAGTAAGACAATAAACAATTCCTAAAGGTCAATGATGAAAAATACTATCTGCCTCCAGAAAGAACTGATGAACTCTGAGTGCAGTCTAAAGCATACTTTCAATTTTTTATCTTTGTCCCTTTTTTAAAAACAACCTAGCTAATATGGAAACATGTTTTTCATTATTTCACATCCACAATTGATATCATATTCATTACCTTCTCAAGGAGATGGATGGAAGAGAGGGAAGAGAGAATTTGGAACTCAAAGTTTAAAAAAATGAACTTTTTAAAAAAGATTTGTTAAAAAAGAGAATATATTCTCTGAACATATTCTATACTCTTCTATCACAATGCATTTGTTCCTGATTTATTTCTTATGCATGTAATGATCTCTTTGTCCCTCTTTGCACTGGATTTCTATCTGTTCTCTGAAACCCAAACTAAATGCTGCTTCCTCTAGTGGTTAACACACTTCTCTTTCACAGAGGACCTTTCTTGCTGACCCCTTTTCCTCTTCCTTTAAAAGTCAGCTGTGTGATTGTGAAGTCATTGACCTAATGGTCTGTCACACACCACTGCCCCATAGAGCTGCTTCTTAGAAGGTAACTGGAAAAGCAACCAGTACAACAGGTTTTTGTCAGAGTGAGATTTCCTTCCTACTATAATAGATGAACAGTGGTCTCTTATTGGCAACTCTTATCAGAGCAGGGATCAATAAAGGGCAAGATTCCACAGTTCCTGATCTGGATAGCATTAAAGTTTCAGTTTGAAGATAGCTGATGACACCAACCTTCAAATATGTTTTCTTTCCCTTTGGAAAGATGACAAAAGGATAACATTTCAAGTCTTTGAAGGTCTCAAGGGATATCTTTCATCTCCTCTGAGAATTCACCTCTGTTACATTCAAAGATTCTTGACCTTTAAGGGGAAACCACTGAAAATAATAAGGGCAAATTGCCTGAAGGCCATCCTTTTTCTCAATACAATCTTAGCTATTAAAAAATTCCTGAAAGGTTCAGTCTAGATCTTATTCAAAGAGGCAATTTTACTTAGGAAGCATCAGTGAAAAGAAGTTGGTTTTCTATTAGCCTTAGGTCTTAGTATGGCTCATAAATCACAAAGTCCATACAAATGGCTTAATTTTACATGACAAATGTTATGATATTTATATGAAGTTGAGGTGAACATAGTTCTTGTATCATTTCTAAACTGCCCTGAAATTTGATCAGAAAATCACCAAATATTATAGACAGTATGTGACTTTTAAAAAATCAGTATACTTAAATACTTCCAATTGTAGCAATTTGTTAAAAGAAAAACTGGTAGTCAATTCATTGTAGAAGCCTTTTGGCAGAAGTTGGCCATTTTCCAGAGTCAAGTGAAACAAGACAGGAAATTTAATGACATCTTTTTCAAAGCATTAATATGGTAATTCATAAACTGAGGGTCTGTAAAAATGAGTAATTATGTGAGGTTCATTCTAATTTTCTAACAAGATAATGGCTGTTATTTAAATATTTCAGTTTTTATCATTCCCAAAGGTATTTGGTTTTTAGAAAGAAGAAAACTTGAAGTAAAAAAAATTTTTTTAATATCTTCAGATCTTTTTAAATGATCAGAAAAGTGGAAACAGAATAGGGTTATGAAAAGCAAAGTCTCTTTGCATTAAATTCAAAGACAATTGTGTTCACCAAATATATTTAATTTTATAAAGAGATGACACTATATATTTGTACTTAATAGTGACTATTGAAATTTAATATAATAAAAAAGAATATAGATCTCTTTGGTAGACATGGAATTAAATATACAAATATGAGAACTTCATTCCCATTTAAAGAATAAAACATTTGTCAAAATATCTTGAGGATAGAGAAAAAACACTTTCTAAAAATGATGTGTTTCATCACTTGACATTTAGTAGGCAAATTCAATAGCTGGTGCACAAAAATGTTAATTTTGTTGGCCAATTAACAAAGTGAAACCAATATATTGCTCCAGATTTCCTTTATAAATATAATGGGTCTAAGCAACTTGGAAAAGATACAAAATTATTCACTAATAGTTTTAACCAAGATTATTAGGTTATATAGGCCACATTCTAATCCTTGTATTGAGAATCTATGATATTTTTCAAACTTTCTATTATTAACAAATGACTAAGTGCTTCCTGTAGCCTTAGCACTAAACCCACAGGATTCCAAGTAAATCACAACCTCTTCTCATGGAGCTAATAGTCCAACTGAGATAATATCGAGTTATAACAAATTCACAATATTATGTACTAAGTTAATTAGAAAGTCCCAAAGCAATGTGCTGCTCTGAGGAAGAGAAGTCACTACCCAAAAAGATGTTTAGGGGCAATTTGATAGAAGTGATGACGCATGTATTGGACTTTAAGGATAATGAGTGTACCAGAAATCTCCAAGTCTTCTAAGCTCACAATCTATGATCCTAGATTCCTTCTTTGTAGTCAGCCCACATATGCTTATAAAGTCTTGTCATTTTTATCTTTATAATTGTGTTGATATATCTTTATTTTTTCATTCACACAGCCATTGTTCTTATTTAAATTCTCATCCCGGAGCATCTTCTACTGCAGTCCATACTCCACTCAACATAAGCTCCCACTGTTTTTTCTCTACATAAGGACCTAGTAGTCCTTTCTTTGTCTCTTTGTTTCAAATTTTCAAAATTTCTCTTTGTCTCTGTCACAGTCTCTAACTCTCTGTCTCCATTTGTCTCCATATCTCTGCATCTTTCTCCTTTACCATCTATTCTTTCTCACCTGTCTAAAACAAAGAAAAACACAGAGATAAGAAATGTAGTAATTCACCATAGCTTTGTCTTAATACTAGACTTAAAGAATAGTCAAAAAAGGAATATAAACAAACTTTTAAGAAATGTAGATAAATTTTTGGAATAAATGAAAAATGCATTCTGGAGTAGGAAGAATCAATAAGAGAAAGACAATCATCATCTCTGGTCTATAGTACAGGGTGATTTCAGTAAAACATGGTTGGTCCAGGCATGTCTCATGGATCTCTCACTTCCGTGGCTATTGGTCTCCTTAGCTTCTACTGTTTAAGTCTTTCCTCTGCTTCTTTGGTGAGTCTGCTGACCAGACTCGAGCACCTGGTTCAGTTAGAGGTGACTGAAGTGGCTCTGCTCTTGAAGTCTTGAATCTTTTCTGCTCACAGATAGGAGTTTTTTCTCAAGACTTCCTCCTTTTTCCACTTTCCTTAGAAATGGAAAGAGTATAGCCTTTCAGTTAGTCTCACAGGCTTTCCAGGGACTTAGTTGATAAACAATAGGAATTTCTATCTGTCAAAAGGTATAGCTCTGAAATAATCTGTTATAGTCATATAAAAGAAACATAAATAGGGAAAGAAGGAAAGGGAGGAAAAGAAGAGAGAGAGAGAGAGAGAGAGAGAGAGAGAGAGAGAGAGAGAGAGAGTTTTCTAAAGACAAACATTCAGAGATATAGGAGTGGGGTTTTGTCACTAGAAAACAACTAGAAAAAACAACACTTGAAAAAAATAGTGGTATGTTGGTACTAGCTTATAAGAGTTCATTGTTAAGTTTTCTGTATGAGCATTTATATCTTGGAAATTGGCAGATACTAAAAATCAGGGCTTGATTTATTGTTCAGTTGATTGTTTATCCTTAAAATTTTGATGAAAGAAATGTTATTAATGCAAATTAAAATTAAAAGTGTGTTTTTGTTCATTTTCCCTCCTGGATATGTAGTTGTTAACATTTTTCAGCATATCCCTAGCTGAATTCATTGCTTTAAGGTTATGCTTGATGGATGCAATAAGGAATCTCATTGCTATTGGCCCACTGCCACTCACTAGACAGAGAGAAGAAAGAGGTAGGGCTAGGTCACTAGCTTTCCCTTAAAATAGTCCAATTCTGGACCAGTTGCATAGCTTTCAAAGCATCAAAGAGTAGTTGCAACATCAAGGAAAGAAATAAGGAAGTTCAACCAAAGTTTAAAAGGACAGCAAATAAATTCTTTTATATCCAACATTAGTTTAGACTCCTCAAAGAAAAATGGATCAAGTTTGAAACTCTATACATACACACTGTGTAAGAGCCCTGCATAAAGTTCTGAGGAGGGTGAGAAAATTGATTTTAAAGGGACAAAATGTCAGGGAAAAAGCAGAGGAAAGTAAAGAAATAAAGATTATTGTTTTGAAAAAGACATCTTAATAGAGACTTTTCAAATGCATTAAGAAGTCTTTTTTTAAACATTTATTAATATTCATTTTTAACATGGTTACATGATTCATGCTCCTACTTTCCCCTTCACCTGTCGCCCTCCCCCCACCCATGGCCGATGCACATTTCCACTGGTTTTAAAATGTGTCATTGATAAATACCTATTTCCAAATTGTTGATCATTGCATTGGTGTGGTAGTTTCGAGTCTACATCCCCAATCATGTCCGCCTCAACCCATACATTCAAGCAATTGTTTTTTCTTATATGTTTCCTCTCCTGCAGTCCTTCTTCTGAATGCAGGTAGCGTTCTTTACCATAAATCCCTCAGAGCTGTCCTGTGTCATTGCATTGCTGCTGGCACAGAAGTCCATTGCATTCGATTTTACCATAGTATATCAGTCTCTGTGTACAATGTTCTTCTGGCTCTGCTCCTTTCACTCTGCATCAATTCCTGGAGGTCTTTCCAGTTCACATGGAATTCCTCTAGTTTATTATTCCTTTGAGCACAATAATATCCCATCACCAGCATATACTACAATTTGTTCAGCCATTCCCCAATTGAAGGACATACCCTCCTTTTCCAGTCTTTTGCCAGCACATAAAGCACAGCTATAAATATTTTCATACAAGTCTGTTTATCTATGATCTCTTTGGGGTACAAACCCAACGATGGTATGGCTGGATCAAAGGGCAGGCATTTTTTATAGCCCTGTGAGCATAGTTCCAAATTGCCAGGCAGAATGGTTGGATCAGTTTACAACTCCACCAGCAATGCATTAATGTCCCAATTTTGCCACATCCCCTCCAGCATTCATTACTCTCCTTCCTTCTTTCATTTTAGCCAATCTGCTAGGTGTGAGTTGATACCACAGAGTTGTTTTGATTTGTATTTCTCTAATTATTAGAGATTTAGAACACTTTCATATGTGCTTATTGACACTTTTGATCTCTTTATCTGAAAATTGCCTATTCATGTCTCTTGCCCATTTATCAATTGGGGAATGGCTTGATTTTTTATACAATTGATTTAACTCCTTGTATATTTGAGTAATTAGACCCCTGTCAGAGTTTTTTGTTATAAAGATTTTTTTCCCAATTTGTTGTTTCCCTTCTGATTTTGACTACATCGTTTTTGTTTGTACAAAAGCTTTTTAGTTTAATATAATCAAAACCATTTAATTTGCATTTTGTAATTTTCTCTAACTCTTGCTTGGTTTTAAAATCTTTCCTTTCCCAGAGATCTGACAAGTATTCTGTGTTCACTTAACTTATTTATAGTTTCCCTCTTTATATTCAAGTCATTCACCCATTCTGAATTTATCTTGGTGTAGGGTGTGAGATGTTGATCTAAACCGAATCTCTCCCATATTGTTTTCCAAATTTCCCAGCAGTTTTTGTCAAATAGTGGATTCATGTCCCAAAAGTTGGGCTCTTTGGGTTTATCATATACTATCTTGCTGATGTCATTTACCCCAAGTCTATTCCACTGATCCTCCCTTCTGTCTCTTAGCCAGTACCATACTGTTTTGATGACTGCTTCTTTATAGTACAGTTTAATATCTGGTACTGCTAGGCCCCCTTCCTTCACATTTTTTTCCATTATTTCTCTTGATATTCTTGATCTTTTGTTATTCCAAATGAAATTTGTTATAGTTTTTCCTAATTCAGTAAAGAAGTTTTTTGGTATTTTGATAGGTATGGTGCTAAATAGGTGAATTAATTTGGGTAGTCTGGTCATTTTTATTATGTTAGCTCGTCCTACCGATGAGCAATCAATGGTTTTCCAATTGTTTAGATCTAGTTTTATTTGTTTGGAAAGTGTTTTGTAGTTGTTTTCGTATAATTGCTGTGTTTGTTTTAGTAGATAGATTCCCAAGTATTTTATATTGTCTAGGGTGATTTTAAATGGTGTTTCTCTTTCTACCTTTTGCTGCTCTCATGTGTTGGAAATATATAGAAATGCTGACGATTTATGTGCATTTATTTTGTATCCTGCAACTTTGCTAAAGTTGTTGATTATTTCTACCAGCTTCTTAGTTGATTCTCTAGGATTTTTTAAGTAGACCATCATATCATCTGCAAAGAGTGATAGCTTAGTCTCCTCATTGCCTATTTTGATACCTTCAATTTCTTTTTCTTCTCTAATTGCTACTGCTAGTGTTTCTAGTACTATGTTGAATAATAGAGGTGATAATGGGCATCCTTGTTTCACTCCTGTTCTTATTGGGAAGGCTTCTAATTTATCCCCATTGCATATAATGCTTGTTGATGATTTTAGGTATATACTGTTTATTATTTTTAGGAAAGGTCCTTCTATTCCTATACTTTTCAGTGTTTTCAATAGGAAGGGATGCTGTATTTTGTCAAAGGCTTTTTCAGCATCTATTGAGACAATCATGTGATTTTTGTTTGTTAGACTGCTGATATTGTCAATTATGTGGATGGTTTTCCTAATGTTGATCCATCCTTGTATTCCTGGTATAAATCCCACCTGATCATGGGGGATGATCTTCTTGATTACTTGCTGGAGTCTCTTTGCTAGTATTCTATTTAAGATTTTTGCATCTATGTTCATTAGGGAGATTGGTCTGTAGTTTTCTTTCTCTGTTTTTGATCTCCCTGGCTTTGGAATCAGTACCATATTTGTGTCATAAAAGGAATTTGGTAGGACTCCTTCTTTGCTTACCATATCAAATAGTTTGTATAGTATTGGGATTCGTTGCTCTTTGAATGTCTGATAGAATTCACTTGTGAATCCATCAGGCCCTGGCGATTTTTTCTTTGGGAGTTCTTTAATGGCTTGTTCGATTTCTTTTTCTGATATGGGATTATTTAGGTATTCTATTTCTAGAAGCTGGTATTTTGAAAAAACAGATAAAATAGACAAAGTACTGGTCAATCTAATAAAAAAAAGGAAAGAAGAAAACCAAATTGACAGTATCAAAAATGAAAAGGGAGACCTCACCTCTAATGAAGGGGAAATTAGGGCAATCATTAAAAACTATTTTGCCCAATTATATGGCAATAAATATAACAATTTAGGAGATATGGATGAATATTTACAAAAATATAAATTGCCTATATTAACAGCAGAAGAAATAGAATGCCTAAATAATCCTATATCAGAAAAAGAAATTGAACAAGCCATCGAAGAACTCCCTAAGAAAAAATCGCCAGAAGAAGTCTTATGTAAAGAATTATGTCTAAATGTTTCTCCTTTCCATGGAAGATTCAAGAAAATATTTTAGGAAATTGTAAGGCTGATTTCTTAGTATTCTCCATAAACTTAAAAATTTAGATTTAGTTTTGCATGTGTGTGTATATGTAACATGTTCATACATATATGTGTATATATAAAGCAAAGGATCATAGGATTTATATTGAATTCTGTAAAATAACTTACAATTCATCTAGTCCACCACTTTCATTTTATAGTTAAGGAATCTGAGATACCAGGGGTAATAACTTGACCAAGGTCAGACAGGCACTAAATGGCAGTGTTCTTGACCTTTTGCTTCAAATTTAGTATCCTTTCCATTTTACCATTCTGGGCATGGACATATGTATCATATTAACTCTATTCAAAATAGCTCTCATGCCCTAATAACATTTCATGATGATCAGGTTTTCAATGTAATTTTGTGTCTTTGTTTTTTTCTTGCTTTAAAAGAACAAGAGAATGTTTTTTAAGAACATATGTATTACTTGAGTATTTTTCTCTCACTTGGAAAATTGTCAATCTGAAATATTTTATGACTTAATTTAGAACCTCAAGGAGAAAACTGTAGTCTAATGGACAAAATTCTTAAGATCTTTTATTTTAAAGAGTGTGGGAAATGTCTAAACATATAGGGAACTCTTTGAAGGATGTTCTTCCTACAGATAAGAACTTGCTTTCCAATTTATAATTTTATTGAGTCACCTAGGGCACTGTGTGACTTGCCCATGGCCACACAATCAGAATGTGTTAGAAGCAGGTCTTGTTGATTCAAATGTCAGCTCTGTATCAACTACTACACACTGACTCTCATCATTCATGAAAATAATACAGTTTTATGAGAAACTCAACCACTCAGCTTCATTTCTTTTAAACAAATTGTGCTGCAAAAAATACTGAATTTTAGAGCTGAATGGGACCTCAAATATCTTCTAATCCAGTCTTCTAATATCAAATTGTAAATAACTGAGACAGAATAGGATCAGATAAATTAAACCCATTTTGAACTTGAGCACATATATTCTAGGTTAAAAGGGACACAGGGACATATTTTTCATATCTTCTTTTGGGAAAAGACTATAATCACAGTCTCTCTGGAAAAGACCCTAGAAGACATCTAGTCTAAACTTTCACTGCATAAATGAGGATCCTCAACAGGGCCAGGGAGCCCAAATAACTTGTCTATTTTCACACTTGTACATAGTAAGTGTCAAGGACAAATTTTGAATCCAGATGCTCTTACTCCACAATCAGTGGTCTTCCTAATTATTTAATCACCTTTTATTTATTGTTCTAAGTCAGGTATATAATTTATTTTGATTCTACTTACTGTAGTCTATATTGGTTCCCATATTTCTCTCTCTAGTTCAAACTCTTGTCAAGTCCTGCCTATTCTGTTGTGGTCCTAAGATAAGAATCATGTTTTTGGTTCAGAACCTGGCTCCAACTTATCTTTCCAGGCCTAATAGTCACACTTCACATTACATCTTCTAGAGTTTAGCCGAACAGGCCTTCCTCCCATCTCTGTGCTTTTGTTCAGGTTGTTGGCCCCTTTCCCCCAAACTCCATTTCATGCTTGATTCCTTGATAGCAAGGATTGTGCCACTTCTGCTTTGTTATCCCTAGTTCGATACCAAGAATGTAAGGGACACTTAGTAAATACTTTGGGGTTAACTACACTACTCTCTTCTGGAAAATGGTTGCCTAATTTAAAAAAAAAAAAGCTATGATTCCTTGAATACATATTCTGAGTCATCCCTAATAGCCAGGTAGTCAACAAAAACTAGCCAATGATGGAAGTTAAGGTTGTCAGTTTTTTAAAATTGCAAATTTTAAAAATTAAAAATCCATCTCAGACAACAATATGCTTTAGAATTAGGATATTTTTCTCAATATCTATGGGAATCTCATCTAGAAATGAGAACAAGTTCAAGGATACTACAAAAAAAATTCCAAATTTTTGGAACCCACAGGGACTCTGTAGATTTTGGAACAAGGAAGTCCCTATACATTCCTAAGATTATCCTTAATTATCATGCGAATGAAATTGGATTAAAACAAGAGGCTAAATACAGAACATAACACTATCCCTCTCAAAATGTGTGGTCTATATCCTTTGGCTTATGGTGCATATCCAGCAACAAAAAGCCCTTGTGGTTTGCTTTATTTTCCGGCCAATTTATAACCTTGGTATTTCAAAAAATAGACATTATCTGACATAGTTCACATTTGTGAAATATGATTACTGGGCAACCCTAGTAAATTTAGTCAAGTGAATTTCTTAATAACTAAATCAAGAGTAAATGGAGTTGGGGAAAGGGTAGCTACATTTCTCAGTGGATTGAAATTTAGGCCTATAGATGGGAAGTCCTTGGTTCAAATCTGGCTTCAGACACTTTCCAGCTGTTTGACCCTGGGCTAGTCACTTAACCCCAATTGCCTAGCCCTTACCACTCTTCCACCTTGGAAGGAATACATAATATTATTTCTAAGACAAAAGGCAGAAGGGTTTAAAAAAAGGGAGTAAATGAGGACAAATTCCTGGTTGTTATTTTCCCACTGGCCAAACAGAAATTTGAATATTATAATCACTACTTCTATAGAATTAGGTGATATGTTGGTTATGTTCCAAACACAAAGGTAACAATAAATTGGAAATTGGGGAGAATATCCATCAACTGGGGAATGGATGAACAAATTGTGGTATATGATTTCAATGGAAGACTATTATACTATAAGAAATGAACAGGACAATTTTTGAAAAACCTAGTCTTACATTAGCAGCAAAATGAAATGAATAGAACCAGGAGAACATTGTATACGGAAACAGCAATATTGTACAATGATCAACTGTGAAGCCCTTCACTATTCTCAGTGATACAGTCAGTGATCCAAGACAACTCCAAAGGACTCATGATGAAAATGCTTATCCATCTCCAGAAAAATGAATTGTGGAGACTGAATGCCAACTGAAACATATGAATTTTCACTTTATTTTCTTTGTGGGGATTTTTTTTGATATGTGTCTTCTTCCACAATATAACTAATATGAAACTATATTTTGTATGATCATAATACATTATATATACATGTATACATTACATACATACCTACATATACACATGTATGTATACATGTATATACATCCTATATAAAATTATTTACATTTCAGAGAGAAGAGAAAGGGAGAGAGAATATTTGAAACTCGAATTTTTTTTAAATTAATGATGAAAAAATGTAACATATAATTGGGAAAAAATTTAAAATAGCATATTAAAATAATCCGAACATAAAGTTTTACTCACCCAAACTATAAGGTTGCACAAATATTAAGTGGAAAAGTTAGGATTTGGATTCTGATAACCTGACTACATATCTCTTTCTCATTCTCCTTTCTGCTTTTCGGCTTACTCCCTTAAAATGTCTAACAAGCAATATTTTCTACATGTGTTAAAATAACATAAGGTTCCTTCAGGGAACACTATGGAGAGCAGTATGGTTCAATAAGGAGTATTTGGAATTTGGAGTCTCAGGACCTGAGTTTGAATCCTGGTTCAATCTCTTACTACTTCATCAAATTGGATACATAGTTGATTCTTAAGGTTTGCATTCAATTTGTATTCCTGTTAGGACACAAGTAGTACCACTCTCACAAATTCTTTTTTGTCAGACTTAGAAGAAAAATTCTGGATGTCAGTTCTTTTAATTTCCAGCAATCTGACCTTTGATAACTTGTACAGATGGTATAGTTTATAGAACCAAACTAGAGAGATGATAAGTGCTAGTCAGCAAAATACTATATTGCCATATCATCAGAACTATTTTCTATAGACATTAACTCAGCTTTATCTACTTTATGAAGTGACCTATATCAAGGTTTATATCAAAGATATGCAAAATGTCTTCCAAAATGTTCATCAAGGGAACAGCTGTTTACTTAACATGAGGTCAAATCAATAACAATTTGTTGATCTAAAATGTGCTCTATTATTTGTCTAATACCAGATTTAAACTTACCAAGGAGCAAATTTCTTTAAAAATAAAACAAACAAACAAAAAGATTCCAATTTGATGAGACTGACATGAGGTATACAGTTGCCTGGGCAAATTTATACTTTATAAATATTTATGTAGCAAATACTTTACATTTGCTAGCAATATATATATATATATATATATATATATATATATATAAGCATTTGTGATGGGTAACAAATGAGCCAAATTCATCTTATTCTTTCTTGCTGATCTCTGTCTGCTTAAAGGTAGAGAACACAAGAAAGCCACCAATCCAGATAAAATGCTTATATTCAAGGGGAACAATGAGCTTTTAATTTTACTTGAGCTAGGGTTATGATTCATTTTTGCATTCTGTCATCAATACGGTCATACATTTTAATACCACAAGGTAAATCTTGTGTTGTTAGATAAGTCACTGAACTTCTCTGAACTTCAGTTTTCCTCATTTGTAAAAGAAGAGGGATATGTAATATGGCCTCTAAAATGCCTGATAATGTGATCAGGGAGATAAATATTCAGTGACTGATTATTAAGTTAAAATGAGTCTTAAGACCCCAAGTTACATACTCAGGGAAGATGTTCACACTTATCACTGAATATTTCTTGTGTAAGGTCCAAATAGCAAAAAGACTACTTGTATTTGAGGGATTAGTACCCTTTTTTCTCTCATTGAACTGCTTTTTGATGAAAGTATAGAATTCATCTCAAAAAATGTTTTTATTTTTTAATTTTAAAATGTTTTTTAAATAATTGGAAGAAATGCTCAAGTTCAGTAGAAGTTTAGTGAAATCAATTTGCATTTTTCCATCCAAATCCAAATCAATATCAACCCATAGACCCTTGATTATGCTATAGAGGGAAAGAGAATAAGGAAATAAGCACTTATTAAGGACCTATTGTGTGCCAAGCACTGTGTCTAAGTACTTTTCCAGATATTATCTCATTTGATCCTCACAACCGTAGACACTATTATTATTCACATTTTGCAGTTGAGTAAACTGAGGCAGACAGAGGTTAAGTGACTTGCCCAGCATCACAGCAAGTTTCTGAAATCAGTTCCGAACTTGTCTTCCTGACTCCAGGCTCAGCACTTGATCGACTACACCATCTAGTTGCTTCAATAGTAATTACCGAATAGTGTTGTCCTTTAATAGCAATGTTCAAATAAAACAGTATTTGCAGAGAATTTTGTGTTTATTGCACCAAGCCCTAGAACACTGCAGGGCCTCAATGAGATCCCTGATTGCTTAAAAAGAAAGCAGTCTAGCAACATATGCAACCCCCCCACCCCACTGAAATATGAAAATGTATATAGTCCTGAGTAGCTCATTGATTTAGTTCATCAGTCCATGTACATTGCACTGGTCCCATAGATGAGCAATAAAGTGAGAACAGAGTTATGCTGGAGAAAGAGAGAAGGGGTAGATTGCATCTGGGAAATAGCAGTGCTTTTAGTGCTCTCAAGCTGCTCCCTGACACAAAATTCCATCTTTTAAACACCAGTGTTTTCTTGCTATATGGTTGCAAATCATAGAACACCACAATCCCTGAGGAATAAAATTTGTAAGTGATGCAAAGGCAATGGAGAGACACATGGAGAGTGTAAGTAGTCCACGGCACATTTACATCTATGACCTAAGCATAAGAAATGCTGTGAGGGATATTTTCCAGGAAATGTATGATCAGAAAAGGAGTGTAGTTTTGTCTTGTAGCAAGAGGAATGGATACCAGATGCACAGGCAGAGTGTTATATTCCTACCTTTGAAATATCAAAAAGACCTTTGACCATCTGAGTAGATACTCTGTGGATGATTTAAAGGAGAACATGCCTACAGATTTCACAGATTGAGAAGTTATGGATGGGCTATTATCTGTAACGATGGACAGAATAACCACAGATACAGGTAACAGATTTGAGCATGAATGTACTTAAGAACTTCACCACCTCAATCAACTTGAAAGGTATGGCATTAATATGTATGCACATTATACACATACACACATATTTATATACATATATATATACACATATATAAAAATTGTTAACATGGGGAAAAAAGAACAAACTCCATTTTACTGTACCACAAACTAGAAAAAAAAATTTTTACATTACTTGACTTGTTCTTTTATTTCGTTTTCATTTTAGTGAAACTGAAAGGCATTTTTCAACATCAGGAAAAATGCCATTTTGTTGAAAGCTGTTTCTAATGTAAAAATGGCAAAATTCCACCTGGGGCAAAATCATGATTTTCCCAGAGGGCAGAACTTAACCTTCTTTGCCAACAACAGCTGTGGAAGTTGGCAGAAATGTCATTACTTCATAATGAATCTAATCTGTGAATGTAATCATTATAGTAGGCAAAAACTGTGCCTAAAGTCCCAGACATGGCCAACTCCATCTATAATGTCTACCATGTGACTAATCTAGAAAATAAGGATTTTTCAACTGAGGACTGTCTGATCAAGGTTCCTTAAAGTTATGAGATATATAGTGTAAAAGGAAGTAACTCAAAAGGTTGATGCTAGGAGAAATGACACTCGATAATACTTTTAACCTACTCTGATTTGGGGTTCCGGGTACCTTTTCTTCCTATGGAGACAAAGGAGTAAGGACCATCGATTTATACTCAGGGGTCTTATAAACTAGTGAGGCAAAAGAATTCCTAAGATATTTAATCCTACAATTTTCAATTCTTAACTCTTTAAACTACATAAAATTGATTATTGAAAAGGCAGGTCAATTAGGTTTCTTTGCATGAAAATTAACTTTTTGGATGATTTTTTAATTGAAATTATGCATATATACATTGCATATACTTAGATCATACCCAGTGACTTATTTATTTACCAATTAATCAATTTTTAAAAAAAATCTGACATGTCCAATTGAATATACACTAATTTAGGAAAGGGGCTCTCGCTTTTACTATCTCCACAACCTACTGCATTGTGCATAGCTAAAGTCATAGTATGTACTTATCATCAATCAAAATATTGTTGATTGATTAAGCATTATAAAATATATGCATATACATATACTTGGCAGTATTACATACTTGTTTTAATGTAGACAAGTGGGTTAACATATATGTGAACATATATACATACTTATTCTTTCTATTTGTATTTATGCTATGTATTTATTCGAAGCCTTTTGGTGAGTCAGAAGGATATGTACCCCAAGCATGAGAAGGCTTCTCCCTGGCCAAATGGGTGGAACAGGTGATGGAGTGCTTAGAGCTTGGTCAGACATATAAGATGCCAATGTTATCTACTGTATTCTGGGCCATTGTCAGTGTCCTGATTTCTGTCCTGCCACTAAACTTCTTTAACTAGAAGAAAGAGTGAGCCTGGCAACTTTGTGTAATTCTGCCTCCGTCGGTGAGTTAAGACCTCTCTCGGTGATGCCACTTAATCCTCTTCAAAAGTGAAGGACTAACAATATGTATTTTCATGTGTACTTGTTTAATTTCTTTTTAGAATGTAAATTTCTGGTGAGTAGAAATTATTTCTTTTTTTTGCATTTGCATTTCCTGCCCTTAATCACAGTGAGACTACATAGAAGATGGTTAATAAATGTTTGTTGATTGATTAAAATAGTTTCTCTACTACATTAGAGAGACAGACCCAGAGACATAGAGAGATATGGAGAAATAATCCCTCCCCCTTTTCTAATCATATTTTCTAAAGCTGTATCACTCTTCAAATTCTCCTCATTTTTATTATAATATATATTTTTGGTAAAATATATTTGTCATTATTACACATAAATTAATACATTGGATAATTATTTAATTATTGCACATACCATGTGTTTATTTTCTATATTGGTATTTATTTTGATAGGACATGTTTATTCAATCATTCATTCATTCATCAAATATATATTGAGAACCTATTGTCATGCTGTAATAGGCAGCTAGATAACATAAGAGATAGAATACTGGACTTGGAATCAGGTAGACCTGAATTCAAATCCTAATTCAAAAAACTATTTAGCTTTGTGGCCTTGGACAAGCTACTTACCCTTTCTTATCCCTAGTTTCCTGTTCTGTAAAATGGACATAGTAGTAGCACCTATGATATAGTTATTGTGATTATCAAAGGAAATAGTATAAGCAAAGTACTTTACAAACCTTCAAGTGCTACAAAAAACTTTTGTTACTCTTAGTTTTATTTTATCTACAGAAAGTAAGGTACATGGATCTTGTCATCATGAGACTACAAAATATTTGAGGAAAAAGACATTTTCCTAATAAATTATTAAAATAAGTTAAATGACAATGTAAAAATAGCGGAGAGGTCACAAGGAAATTTATCAGTACACCACAAAATGGCTCATATAAATGTTATGTACTGAAAAATAATTGTAATTTCATGCTCATATTGCCCTAGAAAGAAGATGCTATCATTCTACTTATTTTAAAAGTGAGGAAATTGATGCTGAAAGAGTTTAAGGGACTTGGTCAGTGTCACAGAGCTAGTAATTGTCTGAGAAGGGACTAAAAACCAGGTTTCTCTAGCTCTATTCCATAGTTCTTCCCATTATAATATGTATATTAAATACCTACTATATTCTGGTGATTGCAATAAAGCAAAGGAATATAAAAGTTAAAAGTCTCTTTCTTTAAAGTTTCTTTCATTCTAACGATGTACATCCTTTCATGTACAGTCAAATTTCTCATTAAAAATGAAATAAACTACAAAGTGTACAATGTTCTTGATGTGTTTTTTTTTCAGTCTGTGCATTTATTGATTCAATAGCATTAAGTTATTCAGCAAAACAACTTACTATGCAACCCATTGATTGAGAAGAGCCTATACTGTATCTGATGAAGAGGAAGGGGATCAAAGAGGAAAATAAAAACATTCACAGCATAGTCAGAATACAGAGAAGGCCAATCAACCTAAAGCAAAAAGGTTTAGAGAGAAGACGTTTTCATACTCAAGTGGTACTAAGGGAAAGAGATATATGTAGAGAGAAATTTCCCAATGTCTAGAAGAGAATAACAATCCTAGGTTTTGTTTATTTTTTAATGTTGGGGGAAGGCTAAGATCAGAGAGTCAAAATATCAGAAGTTAGGAATCTATTTCATTTTTCTTTGGTCATCTCTATGCAGAGTAGTACCAAGTTGTTATCTTTTTCTCCAAACAATCCATTTTGGGGATGTGTTTTCTGGCCTGTAAGGATTCATGCTTTCTTTTCCCTGGTTATTATAGAAAGGCTCAAGCAGGGAGTAAAAGCAAAAGCTCAAATCATAAAAAATATTTCTATGGGCTTTTGAGTACCTCAAACCCTTTACTTCATCATAAAGAAAACTATATTCATTTCTTAAACAAAATAATAAGTACCATGTGGTCAGCTTCCTTCTCTTACCTCTTGCATCTCCAATGAACATTGCAAAAATAGGTTTGTTGGGAAACAGTGGTTTAATATAACCCAGGCATTGACCCTTGAGACTAACCCTTGTTATCCCATGAAGAATATCAATTTCGATAGTGATGGGGCAGGAAATGACAACAATAACAAAAAAGATCTGGAATGCTTTACAGATTGCTGCCCTCATGGCCAAGTAATTGCCTCATCTTGTACCAGGAGCTGACATGAACCACAGGGGAAAGTACAAGCGTCCAGGGCAGAGATAGCCTTCATATTCAAGGTTGATTGAAAGGGCAAACAAGAAAACCATCACAGAAATCTAGAATTACCTTTGAAAGTGCCATTTATAGCTTATAGAGCTAGTGAACTTTAGCAGGAAGGAGTGAATGGAAAACTTAAGGACATAAGAGTGAAACAAAGAATAGAAACTCTATTTATTTTAACTAAAACAGTTGACCACTATAAAACACACAGAGAACTACTAATACCTTGTAAAAATCTGGGAGAGTGGCCAAAGATCATTTGTATGCTGGAAAAGTAAGCTTATTGCTTGAGAAAACATTAGTGAGTAGTCAAGTCAAATGTCCATGGAATAGATTTTGAGAACTTCAGGTGATTTGAAGTAGCAAGGTCAGTCAGTGGCAGAGGACAACAGCCAGATGCTCAAGAAATTTTAAATTTGTTTACTATAAAAAATTAACCACTAATGGGTGAAAATGCAGTTATGTGAAAAAACATTAATTTGTGCATTTGTTTATTCAGCCCATATTTACATATACTATTATCCAGAGACACTGGCTTCCTTATTATTCCTCAAACAAAACACTAGCTCTCTCAAAGCATTATTCCTGGTTGTTTCCCATACCTAGAACTCTCTCTCTACTCATTTCTGGTTTCTCTTTTTTTCTTCAAATCTCAACTAAATTCTCACTTTCTGAAAGATTTTCAGTCTTTAATTTGTCTCTTGTATCTGAGATAATTCCTAACATATCCTAAAAAAGATCTTGGTTGAACATATTCATTTGTATGTTGTCTCCCTCTCTTAGAAATATTTTTCTGTGTTTACATGATTCATTTTTTCCCTCCTCCCTCCCAGAGCTGACAAGCAATTCACCTGGGTTGTACGAATGTAATCATTTGGTACCTATATCTACATTATTCATTAAAATTATTATGAAGAATACTTGGTAAAAAATCCAACTAAGATAGTAGGCATTTACTCTCTTTACTCACTTCAGAAAACAATTGGTTGGTCATTTGCCATGGATGATTTCCTTTCAGACATTTCTACCTTAATGTCATTTTCAACTTTGGAGAGATATCAGCAAAATACAGAATTGAGATATTGAAAGCCTGATAACCTTCCCAAACATTCTGTAAGATACCTCTAAATGTCACTTATTTTATTACTTTGGATGATGTTTCCTGTTGATCATCTTTCATTACTTCCCCAGGACTCTCTTTGAAGGTAAGGGTTGTGTTTTTGTCCCCTTTTGCATATTGTTGTGGGGAAGATTATTTAATTATTAGTTAGGAGACTTAACAGGAAGGGCTGGAGAATTCCACATGGAATGGGGAAGCAGGAAGTGGCTTGCTCTCTCTCTGAGAAGGACTCCATGATGGTTGAGACAAGTTGCAACTGACCCTAGGAGACCTCAGATTTCCAGAGATCCTGAAGGAAGACTGACAACTACTTGTGGGAGATTTTGGTAGAGACTATAAATTCCAACCTGAGTTGCAGGTTAACTTGGGCTTGGTTAGCTTCCAGAATCTACCAACCTGAAGGAGTACAGCTAGTAGTTGTGAAGGAGTTGGCTCCTGGCATCCTGTAATGTCTCTAGACTCTGCTGGGAGGATTCCCACTTCAATCCTGCTTTTCTCTGGGCCCTGTCTTGCTTAGGTCTCAGTTTAGTATAGTTAAGTCCCTTCCCTGACCCTGTGGTTTGCCCTTAGTCTGAAAGTGTAGTAACCCCTATTCCCATCCTTTACCATAGTTTCTCTAAATAAAATTGTTATAAACTCTAGCCATTTGCTTGCTAGTTTCCATAGGCTTTGTCTTGATGGTGCAGAGTGGCAGTTAGAGGCTAACTGCCATTTCTGTTACAGACATCCCCTTAGCAGTTAAAACCCAGTCTCCCTACCTTGTTTGGTCCCTCCATCTGTCATTCCTGTCTCCCTCACACCCTTCTGGACCCACATTTAATATTCAAGTCTAATTCCCTGGTTATTCCCCATTATAATATCCAGTGCCTGGAATATAGAAGGTGCTTAATAAATATTTTTTGATTTCTTGAAATGGCTTTGTCTCTCCAAGGACAGAGCTATTATGGTGATCTTCTTTATACCAAATCAAGAAGAACAGGAAGAAAACTATGACTTGGGGTAATGGCTGAGGAATGTGGAAGTCTTAGGATATTTGGGAAGGAGTTTTATGGCACACTATAGAAATTCATTGTATACCATCTCCAAACCACTAGTCTAGCTCTTCCTCAAATGATATTGTTATTATGATATTGATAGATTATATTGTATGTAGTTATTGAAATGTTTTCCATTGCTTAGTAGAATGTAAAGACTTTGAAGGCAGGAATCATTTTTCCTTCTCTCCTTGTATGCTCAGACTAGCAAAGTACATTGCTAATATTCTGTGCTTAATAAAACTGAATTGAATGCTACTGTTCATGTTATGCATTCATGTGTGTGTTTGCGGGTGTATATGTGTATGTAGTATAAAAGCTGAATTAAGCTGAAATCTGAGATTCTATGATTCCATGATTCTCATATATAAATGGTAGAGTGAGGCAATCTGTGTGTACCAAAACCAGTTATGTGAAGTGAGAATGAAGAAGAAAAAGGAGAAAATAATGAATAAAGATTGGAATATCAAAGAGAAGTAGAAATGTTCTCTGCCATAAAAGAGAAGTCAAAGTGGCATCTTGGTGAATAAATCTTCTGGAAAGAAAATGGAAGAGATGAAGATTGATTTAAGAACATGATCTATGTAGTGATGGGTCAGTAGTGGAACTGGGTAAAGATAAAGAGATAATGGAACTGTCCCAATTATGAGTCTCTTAGAAGAAGCAGAATTCTTAATATGTCAGAGAACAGAGTACAACTGCAAAAGCTAAATTGCCTGCATCATCTAAGACTGGGTAGGTAATTTACCTACCTACATCTGCAATATGTCTACCAGGACAGTAGGACACTGTAGAAACAGCAATGGACATGGCATTCAGAAGACTTGGATTTGAATCCCAACTCTGCTATTTGCTAAAGTCAGGCAGCTAATTGTATAACTGAGTAAATTTATTTATTCAAAGCAGAATTGTACAGTGGAAAAAAATCCTGAATATAGTGTCACAGGACGTGAGTCTGATCATGGCTCTTTCACTTAATATCTCTGTAACCTTGGTGAAGTAAATTCATTCCTCTTAGTCTCAGAATCTTCATGTAGAATGATAGAATCATGTAAATTACCTCTATAGACACCTAAGCTCTAGATCTAGGATCCTATGAATCTTTGCTTCCCTCTTTCTCAATTTCATCCCCTGTAAAATGGGGATTTTGTCCTCCCTACCTCACAGAGTTATTTGAAAATTGAGGAGATAACATCCTTCACATCCTTTAAAGACCTTAAAGATCAATATAAATGCCTGTACTTATTTCTATACCTCAAAAGAGATTTAGTGCAAAAAAAAGTGCTTTATGAAACTTAAAGTACTATATAATTAAGAGCTATTATGATCATATTTATGTCATTAGGATAGTTGCCCTGAAGTGGGCAAGTTCATAGCAGCAAAGTCACTTGGTGAGGTGTCAGAAGTAAGAGGTGGAGCAGAAGGTTCAATTACTAGTATAACAAGCATAAAATACCAAGCAAAGGCAAAAGCTGAGGCAAGAAGGTCATTCTGGGACTAGAAGATTAAATCAGCCATGCAGAAGGGACAGATCCATTAGGGAAACAGGAAATAAAACTCAAATTTAGGCTATGTTTTGCCACATTTAATATAGTTAGTCTAATGCTGATCCTGCCCTCCCTCCTCTTATCATTATTATTATTATTTTTTTTTTTGCTTTGGAAAAGACTTCCACATAGACTTTTCACGTGTTAAGAGTTTCCTACAGGGAAAATTTATGTCTCATGCTAAAGATGCCATAAGCCAGCTAGTGTAGAAGGGGAGAACAAAGAGGTAGTGTTTACCTTGAATAGACAGCAGGCAAGGTAAGGAGATAAAAGAGGAGGAAGGAATGAGAAAGAGAGAGAGTTAGGGGCTGGGGGGGGAGACAGAGACAGAGACAGAGAGACAGAGCCAGATAAAGATAGAGACAGAGACAGAGAAGAGAGAATTACTAATGGAGTAAAAAAGAATTATGTTGTTTTTTGTAAACTGAATGAATATATATACACATATACGTAATTACATATATGTGTATATATATAATTGAAGAGAAGAAAAATAAAAATTAAAGAGTCAAGAAAGGTAAAATTGTTCAAAAATATGAAAACCATTTGAAGTTAAAATCAATGGACAGATAAATGTGAACAAGCTTTTCAAAAGATTTAGGTAACCCTTGCATAAATGTAACTGTATTGGCTTAGAGAGATACAGATCCAAAGAAAACTTGTGTCTATTTTTCAACAAGTATGAAAATTAGTGATAACACCATTTGATTTATACAGGATCATGGAACCATAATTTCAATATTTGCATCCATGTAATGATAAGTAGTATATACATAAGCAAACAACACCTAAGAAATCCATACCACTTGTACTTACACATTATCTCATCAACACATGCTTAACATATTAAGAAGTAGCGTGCATAATAAGCACTTTGCATATAATTATGTTATGAATCTAATGGCTGTCTTAAGAGAGAAAAATAAACAAAAAACTTCTCTTGCCTTCTCTCGTCTCCCCTTCTTGGTCTTTTCCCTTCCTTCTTCCCTTTTTAACACTAGCTTTTCCTGTCTTGCCTAGGTTGGAAGCACAACAAATATTCACAGCCCGATTCCATTATTGATTAGACTGTGAAATTTAACCCATTCCATTTCTAATCTGGGCCAATTTTCCCCTTCTTAGCTTGATGAACCTATTTAAGCACTCGCCATATAGGTGCAAAACTTAGTGTGCTCACTTGACTGGCTTAAACCCATATCAAGTCAGAAATCTTAAGGCCACATAATTTGTTAGTCTCAGCCTTCAGGGAAGGGAGGATTATAGGTGTGCACTACCATGTTTAGCTAAAAGTAGGCTTCTTTAAAATTCGGGGAAAAAATTAGTGAGTGAGCATGAAAATATCTCAACAAAAATGCTCATCTGAAACACAAAAAGGTAAATAGATTGAAAATTCTTCCCAAAGGCTATAATAATAAAAGCCAGGTTAACATTTAACTCAAAACTTAGAAACATAAATGAAATTTTCCAGATTGAAAATGTTCTCAGTGTAATAGCTGCAGTATTACTTGGGTGTCCTGCTTAAAGCACTTTTAAAATAAGGAAATGCATAAAATAAAATTTTAAGTTTCCAAGGAGATGACAAACAAATTTTGCAAGTTCAAATTCTACTTATAAGTGGGTAGGTGTGCCCCTTGTTTGAAAGTGACTTAATCTGGGGACTCTAAGGCTGTATGATTATGTAATGTCTTCTAGCTCCAGGGACCAAGAAGGCTGGAAGCAATAGCTTCTTTGGAGTACAGCTATAAATGGTACCCTCTGTCAAGAAGGAAGGGACCTCTGCCTAGATAGAATCTAATAAATATTCTTCTATTCTCAGCCTGTCTGCTTCATCCTCTAGGTTTCTCTTCTGACCTTACTTTCCTGTTTCAAGGTAAAAATATCACAGGAAGTCATGGAATTCTAGGTAATGCCAGCTCACCTATATACAGGTAGATACCTCTTGCCACCAGGTTTCTATGATAATATGTCTAGGTACACAAAGGTCTTTGACTCTGGTTCCCAAGACTAGGACAATACTTATTTATAGTCTAAATTTGCCTCTCTCCCAAATATATTTATTATTTTATTTTATTACCTTTGAACATCATTGGGAATGGCTTTCTAATTATTGTTTCTAGTTTTCAAAGCCCCATGCTTCATGTTTTGATATATATATACATATATATATATAAAATATACACATATTTGATACATATATATGTATATCACAACTTACAATACAATTGAATTGACAATTACCCTTCAGTCTTTAGTCCTTTTTTGCCTTCATAGTGCTTTGCTAATGATCATGTAGATCCCTGAACACCACCAAGCCAAATGAAAGACTATATTCAGCCTAAAGAAAAAAGAGGAAAGCTGTGTCTTAAATCCTGTTCTAGACATTACATGGTTCATTGTGATTTTTTGTAAACCTATTTTAGGGGATTTTGCTGAATAAGTTGAGCTTTGTTCTTTTGTGATATTTCTTTTCTCTCACATTGTGAATGGCAGTGGTAATCTTCACACTGGAAGACTTCCTGTTGCTCTGAAGGTTGTTAAAATCATTACATGACCTAAAGTGCATATTTCTGATGAGGAGCCAAATATTTGTTCTAAATTAATCTCTGCATGATAAGTAGGGGTGTGGGAGAAGTTATGCTTATGTGCATGTGGGTGCCCTGACCCTTAAGGTAAAAATTTCCAAATTTCCATACTGGTTCTTTGTGACAACTAAAAAAGAAAATTGTTTTTCATCTGAGTGAGAAGTTAATGCATGGAGAAATGTTAAGGGTCATAGGAAGCTAGCTAGAGAGCAACATTAGGTAGAGGTCAAATACTTCTCCTTAACAAGCTAATGGCCAGATTTCCAACATGGACTGTCAGTTCTTAAAGCTGGCTCATAGCTATTCCTCTGAAGGAATGCTTTTTAAATTTAAAAGACTGTATTAAAGGAATATGACATTTCCCAGTAGCTTATAATTCAAGTCAGTTTGATTAGAGAGATTACTTTACTGGATCTCTGAGATATAATTTAATGTATGTGCTTGAAGGAGAAAGGGATAGATTAAAATTAGGGCTATAAATATTTAAATATAAGCTAATGCCTTTATCCCTATTCTAATGGCAATAGATTGAGGTATCGAATCCCTAGAAAATGATATTCCCTATGAAGTGTTATTTATTAACCTATTTTGTGTATTAATTTATTAGGTTAACAGAATAGGATGTTGAAAATGGGAATTCCGAAAAGGTAAATTTTGATATATTAGAGTAGTAAAAGAAGGATAGAAAGAATTGCTACATGGAGGTGCTTCTGGCAAGCGATGATGGGATGAGGGGCAAAGCTCCACAGGACCTCAAAGAGCCTAAAAGAGGAGTGTTACTGAGAGGGGAAGAACTCCAAGAGAGTTGGAAGAATATCAAAAGTATTCTGCTACTTTACAATTGTCTTTAGGACCAACCCTAAGTTGTATGTTTAGGCAATTTTCAATAGTATCCAACTCTCTGTGATCCCATTTGGATTTTCTTGGCAAAGAAACAGAAATTATTTGCCATTTCCTTTTCCAGCTTATTTTATAGATGAAGAACTGTGGCAAACAGAGTAAAATTACTTGCTCAGGATCACATAGCTAATAAGTGTCTGAGATCACATTTGAACTCATGAAGATAGAGTCTTCTTTATTCTAAGCCTAGTGCTCTATCCACTGTACTACTTGGCTACCCAAACCCTAGTTAAAATAATGTATAATAAGTGTGCTACAAAATGAAATGTGAGAACTGATATGAGAAATGGTAATCTTGCTGATCAAACTGGTTTGAATTACGTTACCTGGGAGATGTCATATTCCTTTAATACAAAATTATTTTAAATTTAGAAGGCATTTCTTCAGGTAAATAACTCTGAGTCAGTTTTTGGCAATGACGTCCATTTAGAAATCTGGCTGTTAGCTTGTTAAGAAGAAGCATTTGACCTCTACCTTGTATTGCTCTCTAACTAGTTTCCTGTGACCTTTGACTTCTCTCCACTGGAATTTGAGTTAGACAGCATCAGGAATCCCATCTCTGACTTTTAGTAGCTGTGTGATAATTCTGGCCTAAACCTAATTTCTACCCAAATGCCTTACACTTTTAGGAGAAATTCTCATTAAATAATAAGTTCAGCACTGAGTAACTTTTGTTCTCTGGTTTATTGAATATTGGGTTCAAATTGATGAGATCACTAAAAGAAAAAATTCTTCCCTATCAAGCAAATTCAAATGATTTTCTTTTCTACTCTTTAACTAATTCCAAGTATGTTTGATGATTATTGTTTCACACTATAATTGGAGGTCTGTAAGTACTTCTTGTTCAGTCAGTCAGTTGTTTCCAACTCTCCATGACTCCCATGGACCATACCACACCAATAGTGTCTATGGTGTTTTCTTGGCAAAGATAACCGAGTGGGTTGATATTTCCTTCTCCTGTGAATTAAAGCAAATAGAAGTTAAGTGACTTGCATAGGGTCACAGAGCTAGTAAGTGTTTGAGATCTGATTTTAACTCAGGCCAAGTATGCCATCCCCTGGGATTCAAATCTGGCCTCAGATACTTCTTAGCTATGTGACTCCAGATAAGTCACTTAACCCCAAATGCCTGGCCCTTACAGCTCTTCTACCTTGATAACAAGGTGGAATGGGTTGAGGAATAGTAAATAGAGCATTAACTGATTTTCACAAATAGTGAAGACTTATTTGAGAAAATGAATTTTGCCCACAATCAAGACAAAAGTGTCTTTTCATTCTTGGGCTTTATAAATATAAGTAAATCATGAATAATTGAATGTGGTTTTATTTTTCTTCCTAAGGGAGTTAAACATCAGACATTTCATAGCATGCATGAATACCAATGTGAGACACTATAAGAGAAATTATTTTATACTCTGACAGTTCTTTCTCCCTAGCTGCCAGGAAAATATTGTCATCTGTTAAATGCATTGAGTTCATTACTACTTCCATTGATTTGGTTTGCATAGTGAAAATACGGAGAAGTTGGAGAAAGTATTTTTAATTATTGGACATATTTGATTCTTCTTTGATTTTCCGCTGAAAAATAGATAATTATTTTCTAATCCCGTTCTTTCACTCCACAAGCTGTTCCCAGGAGTAGGTTATATTTTTAAAAAAACTAGAAGTATGATGAAAATAAGATATTATAGATCTGTAAATTACATTTCCTATTCCCTAAACATATTAGAGAGATATATGAGAAGAAATGTAGATAGATTGGACACATAGCAACCAGTAATCAGATGTTCCATTTTATTGGTGTTCAGGTAAAATGAAGAATTCTTTATGAAGGCCTCTGGAAAGCCTTCTCCTTATCTTGGGAGGATTCATGAAAAGGCATGGACCAGAGCCATCTATGATGAGAATATTTGCATGTTTTGTAATTTGCAATGTTGACAAGAATATCCATGTTACTACAACAGGATCACAACTCCATCAAAGTCTATAAGTTCATATAAAAGACCAAATTATTTTAAGGGATAAAATGTATTTATTCGAGACCACTGTGAAATGTAGACTATAAAATTATACTTATAAATATATAGATTATACAAGGTACTTTTAGAGTCACGTTGATCATTTTAATTCAGATATTATCTTTTTTAAAATCCTTACCTTCCATCTTGGAAGCAATACTAAGTATTGATTCCAAGGCAGAATAGCACTAAGGGCTAGGCAATGGGGGTTAAGTGACTTGTCTATAGAGTCACACAGCTAGAAAGTGTCTGAGGCCAGATTCCTATTGGTCATTTAACAATGCTTAAAAACCTATGAGAGCACCAGAGGTGGTTTTCCCCCTTAAGGTAAGATTAAATTTTTATCTTTTTAATGTCAGTAATAAAGTTTTAAGTGCTCTGTAGCTGAAGTAAACAGAGAGGAGGGTATAAGTGGAAAAATGATTAATTCTGTTTTAGAAATGTTGAATTTAAGATATTTTATTATATCTTATTATTATAAGATTTTTATCTTTAATTTGGAATTGTGTAATCAATTCCTGGGGATCAAACTCTTAAATATTCAGTCCAACCATAATTTTTGCCCTTTACATTTCCTCTGATGTTATTTGTATCTAAGACAATAGAAATTTTCTCAATGTAGCCTCATACACAAGAAAGTTTATAATATACACAAATACATATATGTGTATAATATGTTTGCATACAAATCTATATATGTGGTTATATGTAAATGATAGCTAGCATTTATTGCAGAAGCTTTCTGAAAATATTTCCCCCATTTAAATGTCTTGTCTTCCTTATTCTTATAACTTCATTGATTTTGTTTATGCCATGGTTTTTCCATTTCAAGTAATAAAATTCTTTTATTTTTGCTCCTGTGACTCTATATGTTTCTGTTTTGGACAAGAATTCTTTTCTTATATATAATTGTTAAAATTAACTCTTTCCTTGTTCCTTAAATTAATTTCTGACATGACATTTAAAAGAAAATTCTAGATCAGCATTGGCGAAGTATTAGCATGTGTGCTGAGTTGGCACAGGGGAACTGCTCCAATCTCCCTCTTCCACCCCTCTGTCCAGCCACCCAAAGCAAGCACTTCCTTCCTCTGCTCTCTGGCGTAATGGGGGAGGGGGGGTTCACAGGCCAGCTTGAAGTTACAGTTTGGGCACAGGAACTTGAAAACTTTCACCAATACTGCTCTAGGTCATATATTAACTTGGACTTTATTATAGTATACTACATTAACTTTTGGCTTAAACCTAATTTCTGCTATGCTGTTTTCCAGGTTTCCTAGGAATTTTTGTCAAATAATGAATGTTTGCCCTAGTAGTTGTTTACCAAACAATATGTGATTATTTTTGTTTCTTTCTGAATTTGTTTGTTTCTTCTTCTATTCCACCAATAGACAAATTTTAGCTAGTACCAAATAGTTGTGATTTCTGCTAAGTGTTATAGTTTGAAATCTGGAAACTAAGGTGCTCCCATTCTTTGCCATATTTATTTTTTCATCATTTCCCTTAAGAATATTGACCTTTGTTTATTCAGATGAACTTTTAGATTATTTTCTGGTTATATAAAGAATATTTTTGGAATTAGATTATCATTGCAGTAAAAAGTAAATTAATTTGAGTATTAATGTCATTTATCTTATATTAGCATGACAACTTGAAGTAATTAAATTTCATATTGATTAGAATATGATACATATTTGTTTTTAACATAACTATATAATACATATATAATTAAATGTCTTAGATAGGATACTATATCTTCTATATCTTTTAATCTTTTCCTGGAAGCAATTCCCAAACCCTCTTATTTAGTGCCTTCCCTTTATTAAATATATGTTTTATATATATGTATGTATAATTTATTCTACATATTTCTTCTTTGTATATATTTGTTTGTTTGTTATATCCCTCTCTAGATGATGAACTCCTTGAGGGAAGAGACTTTTGTCTCTTTTTGTATCCACATTGCTTAGCACATTGCCTGGCACATGGTTATTTAATAAATGTTTATTATTTTTATGTACCTATGATATATACTTGATTATTCATATAAATTAATGATATAATATAACAAAATATGACAATATATTATGTTGTAATATGATACTATTTCACTTATGATGAACGTATTATGTGATCTAGTATATTATGTAATACATAAAATATACTAGATCACATAAAAATAGAACAATATACTTTAATGTAATTCTATACTATATTATAGAATATATTACATTATGTTTGGTAACTTCTGTTTACTTGTATTTCCAGCATCAGTTTGTGTTTTGGAACTTTGTACCATAGCTGCGCTTTGCCATTTTCTGAAGTCTTGGATACATTTCCTGACCATATTTAGTCTTATTGCTTTGGATATATTTTTTTTTACTAAGTTTGGTTGTGACCTTGTTTTCTTGACCTCCTTTCAATGATTTCTACATCTACATGTGACTGCTCTCAAAATGTTGTGTGGTTTTACCTTTCTCTGTATGTTCTGAGTTGAGAGTATTGTTGTCTTTGGGACCATCTGGTGCTTTTTAAGTAAAAATGTTACAAACTTCTCTCCCTACACCCCATAATGCCCAGCAAGGTTTCCAACTTGTTGGATCTGGCTAACTGGTCAAGCACTGCAGGTTTTCAATCTTCTTGGATCTTCCCTGTTAGAGCACTTTGAATTTTCTATTGCTTTGAAACAGAATGCTGAAGGTTTCAAGTACCTCTGGAATGCCTCTGGACAGATCGCTTCCTGTTTTCTAACTTGTTTACCTCTGCTTACATTGCCCTCATGGTTGTAGGGGTCTAATAGATTTCTCATTTTCTTATTGTGCAGACCTGGCTGGGTCAAGGAGCTAACATATCTTTCCCTTTGGATTTTTTTATTATATTTGATCTAATTCCATGTTTAATTATTTTTCTGGAGTATATGTGTGAGAGCTTTCTTTTTAACAACCTTTAATGCCATCATTTTAACTAGAAGCAATTTATCACATAATTATGTATGATAATGTGGAAGGGAACTACATAGATTGGGGCTTCCTTTTACTATTTTGTGGGGGAGTGGAAACAAAGGAAAATTATGTCAAACTTAAACCATAATTAAACATATATATGACCAATTATTTGTTATCAGAATTGGGATAAATGTGGAATGAGAGAAAAAGATGATGTAAGTAAAAGATGAAGAATACATTGTGGTGAGTGTTTTTCAGATATGTTTTCAATGAAAGCAAAAATTGAATCAGGTGTTTGGGAGCTCTTGATCTTCTGAGGAAACTCCTATCTGCTGGCTGCAGAATGTGAAGATGAATTTATAGGGATAGGGCTTGGGTCTCATTCTTTCTACCTCCCATTCCTCCCTGTTCTTTTAAATGCATGCAATACAAAGTAGGGAAAGACTGAGCATTATCAAAGATATAAGATCACATCTGTTCAATATAGTTTTTTTGAATCATGAGCACAGCTGAACTCATGAATTTAAATTTATTTTCTGAAGGAGAACAACCATTGATGGATGAGGGATGGGTGATGTTCTGCTTGTGTACTTTTGTTTTGAAGAGCATTTAAAAGTTCAAGACAGAAAATTAAAACAAGAATTTAGCTGGATAGGAAGAGATACGATAAAAGAGTGCTTTAATGTTTAGAATAAAAGATGAGAATTTTAAACTTAACATTAAATTCAATAATAGAACATTTTAGATTTAAGGAGAAAGAAGTAATGGTAGTATGATTGAAGAGTATAATGAAGAAAATTTTGAAAATTTGAGAACAGAGACAAATAAGAGAGAGAACACTGTGAATTTCTTTATAATGTTCTCCTGTCTGTAAGATCTTGTCATGCTTATGCCCCACCAACTCTTCAAAAGCTACCTCTTCCCCTTAGTAATATAAACCCCTAGAGGCCAATCATAAACTGTTATTTATGTAAGTAAACATATCTCTCATATTTTGAATTAGTATAATTCTTTTTTTTCTTTTTTGAACAAATTTATATTAGTTAAAATTTAATTTAAAATGAAATTCATCATATTAGGATCAGAGATTTAGGGGTAGAATTTTTCAGGTCAACTCCCTCATTTTACAGATAAAGAAACTGAAACCCAGAAAGATTATATGATGCTCCTGCTCATAAAACTAGTGAGTATCTACAAAGAGATTGGAAACCAGATGGGATTCTTGACTCAAAAGCCAGCACTCTATCCACCACACCAGACTGCATCTTATTAGATTTGGCTCATTGTTCTAACCTGTCAAGACCTATTCTGATTCAGTCATCTAACATATTAGCTCTCTGTTCTAGCTGTTTGCCATCTGCAAATTTTATAAGCATGACATCCATAACACATCTAAATTATTCATTCATTCAACCATTAATATTCACTAAACATTTACTTAATAGATGACTTAGATTTTGGCCTTCTCTCATTTTTATATATTCTCTCTCTTGCTGATCTCATTCATGCCTATGACTTCAATTATTATTCCCATTTAGGTAAATAAAAAATTATATCTTTATTTCTTCTTCTCCATTCTCCTACATTCCAAAGCCATTTACTGAACATCTCTAACCTAAGATTTCTATCTCAAGCTCAATGTATCTTCAACATGTCCAATGGCTTTTTCACTAAAACTTTTTCCCATTTACCTTATTCATCCCATGATTTATTCAGTCTCTTGGATTCAAAATTTCTGTTATCCTTACTACTTCCTCTTCTTCCTTCTATACATTCACACCAGCAATCAACAAAGAAGCATTCATTAACTTTCTACTATGTGCCAGGCACTGTGTTAGTTAGACTCTGGTATATATAAATTAAAAGGCAAATCAGGGCTTGCTTTCAAGATTATATCCTATGTTATCTTATCAATTCAACCTCTATTATATCTCTTATAGTCATAATTTCTTCTCTATTTCTATTTAAACTATCCTACTTTGATGTTATATTTACCTCTTGCTTAGATTACTGCAGGAGTCTCTATATTGTCCCTCTGCTCAAAATGTTCTCTGAATTTATGCTGTCCACTGGAAAAAAAAATCCAGAAATCTTAGCTCTGTCAATACCCTCTACCATTTGGCCCAAATGCATCTTTTCTGCTCACATTTTTCTAACTATCAAGTCCAATACTCTATCTATTATGCCATCTACTAAATGCTTACTCTCTTCTAAGCAGATGGAAATTTTTAGAATGAAAGAATTTGGAAGCTGGAAGCTAACTTGGAAGACACCAAGTTCGACCTCTCTTCATTTTACACATGAGGACCAAGGTGGGATTAGAACTTATATTCTTATTCTTTGTCAGCAAGTAACGTTGTCTCTTTTATATATTATTAGGTGATCAGTAAAAAAAAAAAAAAAAAAAAAAAAAAAAAAAGGTTGGATTAAACATTTGATGATTTTTGAGATCTTGGCTCTGTTAAGATTCCCCACTGTTTAATGGAAGTAAAACTTAGAATTTTATGATGAAGCAACGTTTATGTCAATTGTATTTTTGAAATCTCCAAGTTGCCACAGTCCCTTAGGAACTTGCCTTGGGAGAAGTCCAGATTGACCTCATCTCTAAACTAAACAAATAGACCTTAAAGTACCTAATGATCCCATTTTAGATAAGATTAGTATGCAATCAAGTCTTAGGTATCTTTTTTGTCTTAAGAAGTTTCTCCAATTGTCAATTGGGGAATGGCTTGACTTTTTGTACAATTGATTTAGCTCTTTATAAATCTGAGTAATTAGACCTTTGTCAGAGGTTTTTGTTATAAAAATTTTTTCCCAGTTTGTTACTTCCCTCCTAATTTTGATGGCATTGGTTTTGATTGTACAAAACCTTTTTAATTTAATGTAATCATAATCATTTATTTTACATTTTATATTTTCTAATTCTTGCTTGGTCTTAAAAATCTTTCCTTTCCCATAGATCTGACAGGTAAACTATTCTATGTTTACCTAATTTACTTCTAGTTTCCTTCTTTATATTCAAGTCATTCACCCATTCTGAATTTATCTTAGTGTAAGGTGTGAGATGTTGATCTAAACCTAATCTCTCACATACCGTTTTCCAATTTTCCCAGCAGTTTTTGTCAAATAGTGAATTTTTGTCCCAAAAGCTGGGCTCTTTGGGTTTATCATACACTGTCTTGCTGAGGTCATTTTCCCCGAGTTTATTCCACTGAGCTTCCTTTCTGTCTCTTAACCAGTACCAAATTGTTTTTTTTTTTTTTTACTTTTTTTTTTTAAACCCTTAACTTCTGTGTATTGACTTATAGGTGGAAGAGTGGTAAGGGTAGGCAATGGGGGTCAAGTGATTTGCCCAGGGTCACATAGCTGGGAAGTGTCTGAGGCCGGATTTGAACCTAGGACCTCCCGTCTCTAGGCCTGGCTCTCAATCCACTGAGCTACCCAGCTGCCCCCCCAAATTGTTTTGATGACCACTTGTATCCTAATGTGTCAGAGAATTCTCCCTGGTAGTCCAGCACCTGACTGGAAATGTCTTTATGTATCCATTTCCAAAGCCTTAGCCCCTTCCTGTTAATCAAGTCCTGATATCATCATTTCCTTTTGCTAATTAGAACTAATCAATCTTACTTCCCTTCTTTTGTTCCCCAAAAGATGTTACATTCTCTCAGAGACACTATTCTGAGGGTCCCAGAGCCTTGACTGTGTAGTTTTTAAGTGCTAGATTCTGTGTGACAGTTGAACATTAAAGAACTTGTCTCTTACCTGATTAAAGATTTGATTTTTTGACCATTTTAGTGGTTCTGTGTTTTTCCAAGTCAACACCAGGAATGCCCCTTTCATGCAGCCTATTGAAGTTTTTCCCTCAGAGGTAAGGAAGTGGTTTTCTTTCTTTCTTTTTTTTTTTTTTTAATTTCAGGACTTGATTAGGATGGGAGTGGAGAGAAAGAAAGGAGTTAGTACCTTCAGACTTGAGATGTTCTACTATTGAAGAACATACTTCAATCCCCCTCTCCCCATTTTGATAATTAGACTTCTTTCTGCAGGAAGATGGGAGGATGGGTTTGGACATCTAAATCAGCAGTGAGTCAGACTTGTCAACATCAAAACTAGAAGCCTGGGAGAGAAAAGAAGAAAAAGTTATGTTAGCAAAAGAACAAGTGAAAGTTCTAACTTTAATTGACATGCTAATTAAAGATGATTCCAGGACTCTAGAATACCCAGACTCTGGAGCTACTAACTCTCTCTCTGTCTCTCTGTCTCTCTCTCTCATATCTCTCTCCATTTAAGTGATATATATATATATATGTGTGTGTGTGTGTGTGTGTATTTGTTGATACTATTGATATAGTGGAACTTTGGACTCTCTCAAGGAGAAAGCTATAATATTCCAAACTAGTTATGATAAGAGAAATAATAACTATCGTACTTGGACAAACTCAATTCAGTAAGCTTTGAGAACTTACTGTGTAGCCAGTATTTTGCTAAATGCAGAGTGTGCAAAAACAAACTCTAAAAAATAAACTTTTTTGGGAGAAAACCGTGTACTGATTAGCAAAGTGTATACAAAGTAAATCCTAAGTAATTTCAGTGAGATGTGATGAGGCTGGGGTGGGTTAGGGAAGAGGAGATCAAACAAAATCTGAAATTTAAGAGTTGTCAATTGGCCTGAGACTTAAAGGAAGCTCAAAATTCTCTGAGGGAGAAGCTGGAACGGAGAACATTGCAGGCATTAAGGAGTGATTGCAGAGGCACGGAGGAGGAGAATGGACTCAAGTATGGGAAACAGCCATAAAACAAAATGTCCATGTGAGTCTTCCAAAGGAGAGTTAATCCCTCCTCTTATCTGAACTACAAAGAAGAGGTTCATTTTTCTAATTGCATATAATCTAATGTAGTTCCATATATAGCATATTGAATAATTGTCTAATATTCTGGGTTTACTAGCAAATTTTCTCTCTCATTTTTTTCAAATTCTGTTTCGTTCTATAACAATGGTTTTAAAAAGTAAAAATGAAATTAACCAATTGGATAGAAGAGATTTAAACATTTTTCTTTTCCTACATCCTCTAGGACTTTATCTCAATTGCTACCTTTTATAGTCCCCCTATCTTAGATGAATGTGAAACCCCCTCCCACTACCCCCATGATTACATCGGTATCAGCAGTTTTTCCTAATTTAGTTATTTTGTGATCATAGACCTTAAACCTTTCTAAAAATAATCAAGATATGATTTTATCTGAAGAATTTTCTGTAACAATCATATAAGCATTTTTTAGTTCAGTCCTGCAGGAACTGAATAAATATTTAATTGTAACAATTAAATACTTCTAAAAAAGTAATTGCTTAATTCTGAAAGAATCATTTCTAAGAAGAATCAGACAGCAGGCATAAAGTTTTCTGACACTACTCCACCCTTTGCTATATTGGTGAAATTGTGGTTCAAATGCATCCATGTTATCTGATTTTTTTCTTTTCCTTGATTCTTAGGGAACCATAAACATCTTTGTATTCTTAGGGAACTATCATCATATCTGAAGAATTTTTGTATGTTTTGTATAAGTTTTGAGGAGGTCACTCATAAGGCTTGGGGTCTTTCATTGCTAACCATAGTCTGGCTTTATTGTGAGACCAGCGCTCTCTCAATAAACCTATTTCTTTTTGGCTTGTAAACAGTTTTACTTTTTGGCATCTCTGCTAATAAATTTTTGCCATACCTCATCCCCATCAATTATTGGTACCCTTGCCCTGAATTTACTTTGTACCTATTTCACATTTATTTATCTGTGTACATGTTTCATCCCAATAAAATATGGTGGGGACTCTCATTTTTGCCTTTGTAACTTCAGCACCTAATACATACACACAGTATATACATACATATATATGTTTATATAGCAATTTAAAATAAATGACTATTGAATGAAGGAATGAAGTCCAGGTTCAGAGTTTAATCTCAGTAACAAAACTAAGATAGCATGTCATTAAGATAAGGGGAAATAAAGGTGAAAACAAGCAGGAAATTATCATATTTTCCCCAGTGCGCTCACAATTAAAGTTTGTTATTTGAAGTCTCCCACACACACACACGCACACACACACACACCCCTCTTTTTAGAGGGGCTATAAAATTTCACCCAAACCCAGGAGGCCATACTATCTGACCTATACTGGTTCTAGGAAGCATTTTATTCTTATTACCTGTCTCTGGGGAGAAACACAGTAATTTCATATCCGGAAAGAGCACCTAAACCGTTGTGTTTCTAACCTTTGGCTATTATTACCTCTGCCCCAGGTGAAAGTGTGCATGCTAGAGGCCAAACGTACACTGGGCAGAGTTTCACAGCTCTTCATTATGTGCTAATTCATCACAGGGAGAGGCAGCAAGGACATTGCCTATTTAGAGTAAGTTCCCTGAAAGGCTGGAATAATAGAAACTAAGGATAGCATGACAATTCCCATGTGGCTACAGATGACTACTTAAACACTAAAGGGAGGTTTTCCTACATTATAAAGAAAAGAAAGCTACAACATTTTTAGATTTATATATGAAATGACCTCTCAGATCAATACATTTATGTGTGAAATGAGACAGAATTCGCCAATGAAACAGTCCCTCTTGGCCATTAAATCTATATGAATGCAATTAAAAATGAATAAGTTACAACATATAACTACATGTGTATTACAGAGAAGTTGAGAAGGTTAAAGGCCAATTTCTAATATATATATATATGCGTATATATATATATGTATCTATTATAAAGCCTTCTTAAGCATCAATAATGTTTCTAAAAGTCCTATAAAAAACTTACTTTTTAAACTTGTGTTAAAGTACCAGAAAATAAGTCAAGAAGAAAACAGACCTCCCTTTCAATGTTGAAGGTTCTAGAATAGAGGATGGGGGTGTGTGTTTGGAATTGTTTATTTTTCCCACTAAAACTACATTCCATTTATGTTTCAAAAATATTTAAACTATTAGTAAAAAATCTAATAAAATACAACTGAATAAAATAATTGATTAATAAAATGTGACATTAACATAATTCACAAATATATACTTTCTATTATGTTTTGCATATATTTTATATACTGTATGCATTTTGTTTATACTAAATTAGAATACTGTTGTTTCCCCATGAAATGTGGATATAAAAGACTCGAAGTTTATGTTTGTATATTTTTTAGATAGTGGTGTGTCTAGCACAGTAGAGGTATTTAATAAATGCTTATATAAATCTAATATTTCCTTTGTAAGTCTAAATTTAGTTCTTGAAGGTGGAAGGATTGACTCGCTAGCAAACGAAAACCCAGTCTCATATATTATACTTAAATATATTCTTCTAGTTTCCTCCTTTTGTAAGTAAAATAGGCAAAGAAACAAACGAAGAAATAATTTCTCCTGAATGAATCTTTCTTTACCTATATTAAACTAATGCAGACTTGAATCATAATTACAAATAGCAATTTTTTCCCATTACTTTTGAAGAAATACTTCCACTAACAATTTATAGTTATATAAAAAGAGAGAGTTAAACCTTTTAGATCAAAAGAGATTGAGTGAGAGAAAGAGATTAATTAGGGACATTCACTACATGATTTGAAATGAGAGTTTCCTGAGTGTGGTGAGTTTAAAAATTAGGAGGACACTTGATCAATTTCTCTAAAGCAATTAATTATTTCCTTTGATTGCAAAAGCCTCTCCAAATGAGTGATTATGGGATAATCCAGCAACCCTACTATGGAAGAGAAAAGGAAATCCATGTATAAGACAGATATTTCAAAGATATTTCTTTATAGTCAGCTAAAGCTGGGAGTAGGAGGATAATGCAAACCTCTAAATTTGTGTCCACATGTGCTAATATTTCAGCAGCTCCAAAAATACCTTTCCAACTTTTCCTGTTTATACAAGAAAAATGTCATCTCTGATAGGTTTTAAAGATGCTCCCTCTTTGGAAGGTTTCCAAGAAGGTAACTGGTGGATAGCAAGACATTACCTGCTATCTCTGCTTCTTGATTTATATCTAGGTATTTATAAGCACAGTAATTGGCTGAGAGCACTAAGAATATTGGGATAGAATGTTTCTTATACTAGGTTATCTAATAAATAGCATATAGTGCTAAGGAGCTAACTAGGCCAAGATGGAAACTTATCTACAAAGTTATTGGAAGAAGTGGAATAGAACTTCTTGGCTGAATTTTGGGGTGAAAGTGAAAGAGAGGAACAATAATTACGTACAATATATAAAGCCAACTGATATGGAAATGATTCTTCTCAGAGAATTTTGCCTTTTTCATCTCTTGGTCAGTGCCAAGAGAATGGCCTTGAGTTGTTTTCTCAAATTAATCCATTAGTCAATAAGTATTTATTAAAAGCCTACTCTGTGCCGAGCACTTTGCTAAGTACTGGACATACAAAAAAAGGCAACAGGGAGTCCATATTCTCAAGAAACTCACAATCTAATAAGTTATACAAGCATTCTCATATTTGACAGAAGAGGAATTGGGAGATCTTATGAACATTTAAGAGCCATCATATGGTTCCTGAATTTGAATCTTTTTGTCAATCAAATACACAATCAAATACAAAAAAATGGTTGTAAACAGAAATGAAAAATGAAGTCATAAAAATATTTTATTGGAAATTTTACATAATGCCAGATGGGACTGTCAACATTTTCATTCATATTGGTTTATTGATATATGCCTAAATGATTGTTGTCTTTGAAAATAGGTAATTGCATATTTTTCTAAGAAACTGTTAAAAATACTTAATAAAACTCAGTTAAAATAGCAAAAACTGACAGTAAGAAAAAGGACAAATTATTAGTTATTCCCCAGTACTCTGTAACACTTCATTTTTCTATAGTAATTATATTTATACATGTCAAAAGCTCTGAACAAAGATCAACAGTTTTATGAATGTGTTTATGATTTTCTCCTTTAAAATTATATATGTAAATGCAATTAAGATTCTTTGGGGATTGGGGAATAGGGTTGTGCAGAATGTCTGTAACTCATGTAATCTCAAAAACATCATTAACCCAACACTTCAAGGTTCTAGTGTATCCCTGAGGAATAGGAGTGTCTTTTTCTAATGCTAATAGCTCATGCCTCTATTCTCATATATTTCTCCCACTGTTAGCCTCCAGTGATTAGTGTCCCAACTCCATGGATTGTTAACATTTATTATATTCTACAAAGACACATTTGTTAATATTTTTTAAGCACAAGAATAGAAATACAAAGATTGTCCTCCTGAAATACATAGTGGGTATGTGGGTTATGCATTCTCCCATATATCATGTCAGTCCCTAAAGAGAATGAATGGCCTCAGATTTTATATGATTTCTATGAGGAATCTATCCCACTAAGTTTATATCCAAATGCAGCATATTCAGGCTGGGTCCCAAAGGTAATTCTTCAGGGTATCCATGTGAAATATCTCTCCTGGACTTTTTGTTGACCCACTTTCTTGGTTTTTCACAAGTGTCACAAAATCTTAGCCATCTGAAATAGAAAAGAATACATAAAAAGGAATAAATAACAGGTCCTGACCATAAAGCTTCCTTTCAGTAAATTTCCTTATAATATTGTTTCACTGGAATATAGCAGGACAAGAAGCAAAACAATCAAGCAAAATCAAAGAAAAAAAAAGCTTCCTGATGCCTTTTCATTTTATAAAAATTCTCTTCACCATGTTATTAGCAGACTATTTCCCCATGTCCATATGTAGATTTCATTAACACAGCATGCTAAGCACACTCAAAAGGGCTATGCTCATTGGCCAATCCTCGTACACATCCATAATCTTTCTCTTTCCCACTGTTCCCATGTCCTTGCTGTTTTTGCTTGAGTGATTTCAAGAAGAGATGTTCAGTTGGTGGTGGCAATGAGAACCATGGAGATCTCCCTTCCTCTATTCAGTGACTGTGAGTATGATATTAAGCATGTGAAAATGACTTGTTCTCACTAATTTCAACTTGGTCTATCTCTGGTGAGCATCATAAGATTATAAAATTTGAAACGTCATTTAGCCACTCATTTTATAGAGGAGGAACTGAGAGGCAAAAAGGTTGTGTCTTATTCAGTGTCAAGGTCAAATAGGTAGAAAGTGCATATTTGATTCCAAACCACTTGTTCTTTCCACCATATTATAGCTCTATTTTACCAAGTAAATTAAAGTGATTCGTTTTCTTCTTCCAGATATATTTTCAATTATCTTCTTTCTATATTTAGATTCCTATTACAAATATGATTGAAACTTTCACTGAACTTCCCACTATTGGCAGACTTCAGACAGATAATGAGCTTGGTTACAAAGGAGGGACAGTACCTATCACCACTTATTAGATACTAAAAAATGGAAAGGATATGCTTCCATAAAAATTCATTTATTTTATTAAAAAAGTTAATTCTTTGTCATTGTTATACTGTATGGTTAAGCAAAGTGAAAATAAAAGAAATTTATATTTAAATTGCACATTCAGGGTATATTTTAAATTGAATGTATTTTTTACTTTCTTTTATAGATTTTTTTTTACTTTTAACTACTTTATGAATGATTAGTTTTATGTGTAATTGCCTATTTTCCACAGTAAATATTTACATATATATCATCCAGTATATATTGATATACATATTTAACCTAGATATATGTACATATTATATATATATATATACATACACATACATACATGAATGTATAACACAAAAGATAGGCATTCAATTCACATAACTCTGGATCTATAATTTAAATATACAAACATACGTAGGCATATTGTATATATATATATAGGTATATGTGTGCATACACATATATAATACATATATGTATAGACATATAAATATTTTTAAAGAGTTCCTGAAGAATAAAAGGCCATTTTTCTTTTCTGTGAGGGCAGGAGCAGCACTAATGGGCATTTTATCATCTAGTAAGTCATCTAAAAACATTTTCTAATTATCTGGTTCAAGAAAGAATAGTGGATGCTACTAATGAGAAAGCTTTAAGTACATCAAACAACAAGTTACCAATCTGAAGATTTTCTCTTTAACCTCCTTTGCTGAGCTGCACAGGTAGTCATTTTGACCATCTCTTTCTTGTCCTCTCTCCTTGATGTCCAAGGTAACAAAAAAGGAAACTGATTTATGAATGTTTCTCAACTTTGACTCTCAGTTTGAAGGTGATAAAATTAACAATTTAGAGCTGGATATCTAGTGAATAAGATATTCATTGTTCATTTATAAGACCCCCTAGCTCAATCTCATTTTGTAATATCTAAAGTGTAACAATTTAACATTTTCTGCCTTTATTTTACAATACTTTGGCTTCTTAGAATGCCTACACATAATTGGCCATTCCTTTCAGTAGAAGATCTATAATTCTGGGAGGCAGAATTACTTTTTCATCCTCAGAAAGTACAGGTTCATTCAGGTCAGAGATAAAAGGCTCATCAATTCATATTGTTGGTACTGCATTTTCTAATTTTCTTTCTAATTCCTTTTTTAAAATATATCCTATAAAGATACCTCCCAATACTAATATTTCACCTGTTTGACAACCATCTAATTTACCAAAAATATGTAACTATGAGATGTCATGTTTGTAATCTTACATGAAAGAGAGCCAGAAAGTGGGGTTTACACATTCTACTATATTAATGTTTCAAGTTCTTGTTAAGGACTTAACCAGGCAATTCACAGAATTGCGTTATTTAAAAAGAGAGAATTTTGAACATGAACATGAATATGAACATGAACATGAATATCATGTCTTTAATTCTCTTCCCTGCACTCAGAGAAATAGTTTTCTGTAACATGAAACATATAAAGTTTTCCAAATAATTTTTTCAATTTAGAACTGAGCAAGCCATAATATGAAATTATGACTCATAGTCAGAAGTTTATTCATTTGCTTATTTTTCCTGTAATTTAAAAAAGAATCAAGATATGGATATAATATTTGATTAGAAGAATGCTTAATCTTGTCTTAATGTCATTTTGTATAATCCCTCTAACTGGGACCATGTAACATCAATAAATACAAGAAGTGTTTGGACAGTTCTGTTTATTACAGAAAGAAAAAAAAATACTCTAGAAAAATTAGGCAATGGAAAATTAGGCTCATGTTTTTGTAGGAAAGAAAGCATCACCGAATCACATTTTTATCCTTTAGAACTTTATGGGGATAGTGGTAGGGACTGGTCTTTTGGTTTCACGAAGGAGGAAAAGTTTTTTTTTTCTATTTTGTTAAATAAATTAGAACAATCCTTTACTTATCTTACATATAGTTCCAATTACCTTCCACATTTGGGTTCCTACCAGTACTGGTTAGTACCTTCTTTGAAACTTAGGGTCTTAAGAGACTTGAACAGAGCTAAGAGAGGTTAAATAACTTGTTCATCACTACATAGTCAGTATTTAAAGATAGGACTTCAACATAAGCCTTTTTGATTTCAAGTGTTGCTCTCTACTCACTATACTGTTACCTCTTAGAATCTTATAGTTAAATACCAACTATTATATTAGATCACATTTAAGTGTTCACATTCCTTACTCACTTAAGAATTAAAAGAACCAGGAGAAAACTAGATGTTAGATAGCTCTCCTGTAGAGATTTATAAGAACAGACTGACATAAATCACAAAATATAAAGGGTTCACACTCAGCATCACTACTCAAAGCAATGAAATGAGTCTGTCAAAATGTATCAGAAGACATCAGGACCTGAATTTCTAGGAAGAGAAATTAGAGGACAACTGGAAGCAAAGATATGGGCTGGACCTGTGAGTTCAATGGTTTAAGAAACTCCCATAATGATCTTCTATCAATAAAGGTTAACATTTTCTATGTAGGTTATAGTCTTAGAATGGTGCCTAGGACATTGAAGACTTAAATGACTTTCCTCAAATGTCACAGCTAGCACATGTCAGAGGCCATATTTGAACATGTCTTCTTGATTAGGAGTCAAGCTCTCTTCACTCTATACCATGATACTTCTTGAATAGAAATTCTTAACCTGTGATTGATGGGGCTCTAAAAGATCTACAGAGAGATTTCAGGGGGTCCAAAAATTTGGGTGGGGAAAGCATTATAACTTTATTTTCACTAACCTCTAAATATGATATATAGCATTTCCTACATTATGATTTTTTTAAAGGAAATATTCTGAGAAGGAATTGATAGGCTTCTCCAGACTGCTAAAGATTTCCAACCCACACATACATATACACAAATACACACACAGTTAAGAACTCCTGTCATAAAAGGCAATAGCATATATTTATTGAGGGTTCAATTTGTATAAGGAATTGTGCTCTGTGTTATAGGAGAAAAGTTAATGAATATCTTTATGTTTGTCTTCTAGGCTCTTACAGGGAAAATGTGGTATAGCCGAATAAGCACTGATTCAGGAACAGTAGGTTTCATGTCTTGACTCAAATATTTTCCTTGCACAATTAATATAATCACTTTAGGTAAAGTCAGGTCAAGTTAAGGAACATTTTTTAAGCATATGCAATATTCTGGGCTTTGTGCTAAGAGCTAGGGAAGCAGAAATAAGAAAACAACTCCTACTCTTAAGGATCTATTGACCTAATGGGATAAACAACACATAAACAAATCTGTATTAACAAGATATATAAAGGATAAATTTGAGGTAGGCTCTGAGGAAGACATTTGCATTAAGCTTTGACTTCTGAATCAAATGAATAAAGGGATTAGAGTAGGTGATCTCTAAAGTCTTTTCCAGCACAGATATCCTCTACTTACTTGTTACTAATGGGTAGAAAAGAAGCAAGAACCTATATCGAGATGTAAGTAAAATTAAATAAAATAAGAGCTTTGAGGACAATGCTGTGGAGTATGATAGATAGATAGATAGATAGATAGATAGATAGATAGATAGATAGTGCAACATGGAAAATGGCAGGGTGGAATTCCTGCAAGATACAGGGTCAAGCCTCACCCAAAATTCCAGAGGGCCCCCCCTAGAGAACTCTGGGTGAGGGAACAGTTTGAAAGCTGTTAAACAGTTGATTCCTGGGGGTTGAAGTGAGCAGGTCATGCCGCTTGCAGTTCCCAGTTTTGGGATTGCTTTGGAGGCCATCTGGGGCAAGAATCATCTTGGTTCAGCTCAGTGGTTTGCTTGTTTACCTGAACTAGACCTTTCTAGCAACAGCAAGATTGTTATTTAGTTAATTTAGATATTAGAAGTGATAATTACAGGCTTGAGGGCAAGCTAGCTAAAAGTCTGTCACTCCCTCCTGGGGAGGAGGGGCAGTTTCTACTTAACAGTTCAGGGCTTCCCAGATCTTATCCAAATCCCTGAAACCCCTTCCCTGCCTTCCCTACTTCATTTATCAGTAAGAACTTCATCTTTTAGTAGCTGTGCCTGGCTATTATTTTGGGCATACTCACAGCTACTGTAGAGCTTGGTTCCTTTCAGTTGCCAGCCAAAGAAGTCAGATCCTCCTCTGTCCCTGCTAACAACAAGACATCAAGCTTCTCCTGTTGTCTCTCGATTTGCCTTGCTGAGCCTTGCCAGAGGATATCCGTCCTGCCTCCATTTCCAACTGATTTCCAACTGCTTGGTGGAAGGGGTGAGAGTAAGGAGCACCTTCCCCTCCCTAATCACTCTAGCCTGTGTGTGGGAGAGGAGTAAGTCCTTCAGGTTTCTAGTTTTAGACTATCACTTCAGCTTCCCTCTGTTAAGATCAACATAACAATAGATAGATAGATAGATAGATAGATAGATAGATAGATAGATAGATAGATAGTGTATATTTATATTTTTACAATATAGATAGAGTGAATAAAGTATTACTAAGAGTTTACTATGTGCCAAACATTTCTCGGCACTGAAGACAAAAATACAAGCAAGATAATTCCTGCCTTCGAAAAGGTAATATCTTTATGTAGGAAGAAACACAAAAAGGGGAACTAGAAAGGGTGGAGACAACTGATGAAGAAGTTATATGGTGGCAAAGACTCAAGAGAAGGCAAAGACAAAATCATTGGGCAGAGGGTAGTTACAGGGATGGAGTTTAAAGTTCCTGTAAAGAGGAAGTAATAGTTAATAGTGGAAATGGCATGGCATGGAGATACCTGGGAAGTGAGGTGGAGGTATAGAACTAGGAAGAATATGAAATATGCTTCAACGAGATCATAGAATTTTAAAAGCACAGTTAAAATTTTAATAGGTGGGTTTGAAAGGAGAGGGCTTTTTAAAGGGAGTAAATAACATAAACAATAGTATGGAACCAAAATTGTTCAAGATGATAATTTCTGATTAAAAGAATATAATATTTGTCCTCAAAGGAGCTGGGCTCAGGTTCTAGTTTTGCTCTTTCTTCTCTATGTATCCTTGGGAAATTCACATAATTTTCTATGGGACTCTATTCCTCATTTATAACCTGAGGGACATTGGAATTTATGATCTCTCCCAGTCCTGGATTACTAAACATGCCTTAATGAATGGAATTAAGGTTGAAAGTTTGGACATTAGAATAAATTCTTGTTTCCATTTTTGTTTTTGAAAAGTTATTTAAAGATATAATAACTCAGTGGATAAAATACAGTAATCCAGGAAGCAAGATTACATACTGCAACTAATTCTTGTTATCCTTCCTCAACCCTTCCTCCAATCAGGATACCTCCAAAACCTGTCTGGGACAGAAGGTATATTGGTAGGTTCTCGTTTCTCTTTCTTTCCCACCTTGCCCAGGCCATCTTAATTACTCAGTGGGCTAAGATAAGATGGGAATTAGTTATTCTATTCTTTCTGATGTGATAGATAAATAGCAGGACTTAACAATATGCCCTGGCACTTTACTAGGTGCTCAGAAGTCTTCTAGGTCTTCTTGTGGTTCAGTCATGTTCAACTCTAAATGACCCCATTTCAGGTTTTCTTGGCAAAAGAAATTGAAGTGGTTTGCTATTTCCTTCTCCACTTCTAGTCTCTACCATCTATCTGTCTTACCTCTATACCATATATTCCTCCAGATTTATGATGGATGACACTTTAGCACTTTCACAGTCTGTCCAACTTTCCTGCAGTTAAACATTATTTAACATTTTAACTCCTTCACATTGAGTGTGACCTTTTTGAGACCAAGGAATGTCACACTTATTTTCTATTTGCACTTCTAGTAATTAACAGAGTTCTTGATACATAAGAAGTATTTAATAATTTTTTCCATTCATTCATCAGATTTATTTTTATTCTATTTACTCGTTGTCCTGTTTTGTCTCTCTGTGACTGTGTTTCTATGTGGAAAAATGATTAACAATAATAACTAGCATTTATGTAGAGATTTAACATCTGCAAAGTGTCATACAAATATTATCTCATATGAAAACAACTATGTGAGATAAATGTTATTATTATCTCATTTTTTAGGTGGGGGAACTGAGGCCAAAAGAAGTCAAGTGACTTGACCAAAGTCACACAGTTAAGTGTCTGTGAATGGATTCAAGTCTTTGTCACTCTTGGCCAGTGCTCTATCCAAGGTACTGACTCTGTTAATCAAATTATTTAAAAGCAAAAACAACTTATGTAAGAAATGTACTTTTGTGAGGCAGAAGAATATTAAGCAGACAAATATTATTTAAACCTAGAAAAATTCTACGTAGGATCATTCTTCTAAGCTACTTTCTCTCTACTTTAGAACTTTATATTCTATTACTTTAAATAATGTTATACTTATGGCTTCTATTTAAGTGAGTTGTCTCCCCAATTAGACTATTTTTTTTTGCAGCATACTGAAACAAATAATATAGTAACTCAATTATTCTTTTCTGATAACATTTACTTCATTTACCTTTTACATTTTCTTTCACCATTAACCATTCTTACCTTTATCTTTCTCCTTCCACCATCTCATTATTTAGACAATATGAGCACTTTCTCCTAGTTCTGTGCATGTGTTTGCCATCCAGTTAACTTATAACTTGGATTTTCTTCACAATTGCAAATTTCCATTCTGATAATATGAAGAAGGTTTTTTCTAAAATGCATATTAAAAAAAATTGAGTCTGGAGTCTAAATTTCACTAAATTCCCTATAAGTTCTTTAAGGCCTTAACCATCTGGTCAGTATTTATTTCCACATTAAAAAATGCCTTTTTGACATTGGAAGTATGTTTTTAAAATTTGAAACTCTAAGCAAACAAAAATAACATTTTAAGATTATTTGGTACTTTAATGTTACAAAGTACTTTAATGTGCTTTATCTAATTTGATAATTGCTACAACCTTGGGAGATGGGTACAGGTGTGCTAGAGCTACCTCATTATAGCTGATAGTTGAATTTTCAGTGTAAGAAATCTGAAAACACTACAAATCAGAACTTGATTTATTGTTTTATTTATTGTTTAGACTTAGCAAAGTGATAAACGTTAATGATGAAAATTAAACTTAAAATTAGTCATTTTGACCTGGATAGACCTACAGGAACTGATGTAAAATTAAGTAAGTCAAACCAGGAGAAGATTGTACTCAATAAGAGCAATACTATACAATAATCAACTATGAATGGCTTACCTATTCTTGGCAATGCAGTGATCCCAGACAATTCCATGGGTCTCATGATGAGAGCTGTTACCCTCCTTCAGAGAAAGAACCAATGGAACCGGAATGCAAACAAAAGCATACACTTTATTTTTGAATGTGTGTTTGTTTGCATGCTTTGTTGTTATTGTTTGTTGCTTTATATGAGTCTTCTTCTACAGTATGGTCAATGGGGAGATAACATTTTCCATTATCACGTGTATATCCTATATCAAATTGCTTGCTGTCTCAGGGGAGGGAGGGAACAAGATGATTTGGAATTTAAAATTTTGGAAAACAAATATTAAACATTATTACATGTAACTGGGGAAAACAATAAAATATATTAAATAAAAAGTAGTCTTTTTTTTTGGTCTGCAGATCCAAATGTTAAAAATTCATCAACACTCCTTTGAGATAGGTGATGCAAAGATTATTAAGTATTCAATATAACAGAAGACCATTGTATCATATCTTATTATTAACTGACTCCTTGTATTCCATAAAATAATTCACATGCCCACCCCATAATACCAATCCAAATAGAATTATCTACAGAGTAGTGAAAGTCTATTATAACATTTAATTCTTCAAACATCTCTTGCTAATCAAAGACATAATAGATAATAGTGATATACAGAGTCATTCCCTATTCAATACAACTCCACTGGTTCCCTATTACTTTTAGGATCAAATAGAACTGTCCTGGAACTAAAGACCTTTACAATTGACTTCAAATGACTTTCTAGCTTTATTATATAATACTCTCCCTCAGATGAACTTTTCAATGGAATCAAACCTCTTCTTGGAGGAATCAAACCCTCCACCTGTTCCCTATGTTCTTTGGATAGACTGTCCTCCATAATTGGAATTCATTCCCTTCCCTACTTCGGCTTCCTAGAATCATTAGTTTCTTTCAAGGTTCCCTCTAGACTTTCTGTCCTATGTGAGACATTTTTCTGACCCATTCTGGCTTCTAGTGCTTTCCCTTCCTAATTTCCTTGTCTTTTTTTTGTATATGCTTATACATACATATGTGTATGTGCATCTTTTCTGCCTTTGTAGAATATAAGCTGCTTCAGGTAAGAGATTGTTATTTTTTTGTGTGTGTATTTCTAATACCTAGCACAATTCCTTATTCACCATAGGGGGTTAATAAATACTTGCTGATTATTTGATTGATCAATGTAATGGAGTTTCACTCTATTATAAACAATTGTATCTTTCTAGGTTTTAGTCTTGGAAGATGGCTTTTGACATGAAATGGAATTTGGAAGCTCTCTTTATCCCTTTTAATAAAATATTAAGTGATTAAAAGACATTTACATTCTTCTTTATGTGTCAGCAAAATTGGGAAATAGTTGGCACATGCTTCTTAAGCAAAAAGTCATAAAGCCCATAACTTTCTTCCTTCTAGATTTAGCCTCAATTATAGCCAGTAGCACATAGAGAGATGAGGCACTGTATACTAAATCCAGTGATTTCACACAGGGTGCCTAATGAATGAGACTGGCCATGTATAAGCACTAGGTCTATCTATGTAAGAAAGCAGAGTAATAAAACAGTTCAATTAGGTATTTTTGTAGCAGCATTCAAGCAGAAAACAGAGGTACTGATTGAGGTCAGAGTGAGAGCAAAGTGGCGACTTCAATTAACCAAGTGATTATATTTTGTAAAGGCAAGAGGGGATAGAAATAGAATTTCCTAAAATTCATCATTAAAAGGAATTGGAAAATAGAAAATTATCTTTATTTCTGTATCATTGGAAAGCACTTGAATGTATTTTAAGGAAATATAATGAATTATATCTATGATATGTTTTCCTCCAACTACTTAAAATGTCCTAAAAAAAAAAGATTAAAGGGACCTCAACAGCAATCATTTTGACCAACACAGAATCTTCCACAGAAGATGAAAATGAGGTTTAGAGCAGAGAGTGGCGAACTATAGGATATGGGCCAAATCAAATCCATAGCCTGTTTTTGTATGGGCAAGAACTAAGAATGATTTTTGCATTTTTAAATAAAATATATAAACGGCAAAGTATTTTTTAAAAGTTTTTTTTAAATGTAAAAATTATTCTTAGTTCATGTACCTACACAAAAACAGATGGTAGACCTGATTCAGCCCCCAAGTCTTGAGTTTGCTGGCATCTGGTCTAAAAAGTTAAATTTCTTATTCAAGATCACATAGATACTTAGAAGCAATCCTAGACTAGAAAATAAGTCTCCAAATTCCTAGTGCATTGTACTTTGAAAAAATGATTAATATCTTTAATTTTCATATCATTTATGTTTGTTTCTCCAAGTATCTCCCCCTCTGTTGTAAAGAGAAAAATATATACTGTATCTACCCCACACAGTCCTCTCTACCCACTCACATAGTAAAATTCTGTCTTTGTCTCTATCTGTCTCTGTCTCTGTATCTCTCTGTTTCTCTGTTTCTGTCTGTATGTCTCTCTCTCTTCCTCTTTCTTTCTGACAGTGTGGCATATTGAATACATAGTATAATGGTTAAATGGGGATTTTGATTAAATAAGAGAGTTATGAAAAGTGGTTGCCAATTATTATCCCTTAAACCAGGAAAACTATTAGCAGCTTTTAACAATTTTGTGACTTGGAATATTAGTAAAAAGAGGGAAATGTGGAAGAGAAAGAGGTAAGGAGACTGCCTAGCCTACCCTAAATGCTGATCCAGTGAAATGAAGCTTGCTCCCCAGTGGAGTTCCAATCTCCATGTGGGAATCCTAGTCACTCACCAGCAAGTTGGGCAGGATCCAGGCAAGGTCCCAATGCAGAAAAACTCTTGGGAGCTAAGCTCACCAAGGCAACAGTGAACCCAACAAGAAAGACTCCAAGAAGCTCCAAAAGGAAAGTCGAAGTCCTGAAGCCCAAAACTCCAGTTGAAAGGTCCAAAGCTCCAAGTCAAAGTCAAAGTCCAAAAGCCCCAAAAAGCCATCCTCCAAAGAAGAAGTACAAAGGAGAAGATCCAAGGAGCAGAGACTCCAAAGAACTCCAAGGGAGAAAACTCCTTTAACAGGAAATTCAGAACTTTTTATTGTCCTTTTTCCATGTCATTTCCTGTCTTTTCCCAACTTTATAGGAACCAATTGCAGTCTTTCAATTTGCTTAACACTGCCCAGGGGTGGGGCAGTGGCCTCTGGAGTTGTCACCCACTCTAGCAAGTGACTTGTGAACTCTCATACTTAGTGTCTGGTAAGGTACTAAGTAGGGGTACTTCGGTTTTTTATTGATTAACTTAAAAGTAGCTGATTGATAGACAAATTCACGCCTCACAATACCCACTGTGATTCTTTGGGAGATTAGTCTCCCCAATGAATCATTTAACATAACCAACTTATACCTCAAAAGATCTTATAGCTAAAGGTACATACAAAATTGAAATTTCTAAGAGGAAATTATAATAGTTGGAGATAAGAGGGAAATAAATGAGAGAGAGCAAAACCAATGTTTTGTAGGTACATTAACAAAAAGCCAATTACAGGGCAGTCCCCTTTGGCATAATAGTTTACATTCAGAATGAATGATATGTTCAACCCCCTCCAGTTCAATCAATTTCATCCAAAAGTTCATTCTGGATCTTCTGATGCAGTGTAGGTTTATTTTTGGCACTTTCTTCAAACAGTTCACTTTCTTGATTTGAGGACTTAGTGAGCTTCTTTTCCTGAAATTTTTCTCAAAAAATTTTAAGTCTCAGATTTATGAAAATTATACAATAAACAACCTTGGGGTAATAATGTGAAGGTTGAAGAAGTACTGACTTTTAACACAGAGTGAATGTGTGTAACCCTGGTAAATTACATAATCTCTCAATGTCCCTGGCCACCATCTCAAACTATAAATTGTGTAACAGAAGCTAGCCTGAAATGGTAGAAGGAATTTTCTTTATGGGCAATTTCCTATACTAATGAATTTCAATTCTCTGATAAAATTCATACATATATGTGTGTCTGTATGTGCACACACACATACATATGTATATATGTATTAACATTTGCTATATACATATATAAATATGTCTATACATATATAAAATAGTATTCTCTTAATTCATAGTCATTTTTAAACATTTAAATTTTATGTAAACATGAAGTTAAAACTAAAGACAACAGAAGTAATATCTCATGTTTATTTGCACTTGGAAGTATATATATATATAAAGTTCTTTGCTTCATCCATATTGTCAGAAAATCAAAAATAAAAACCTTAATCATTTTGATTGTGTTCACAATTAATGTGGATAATTTTATTGTCCATTCAGCCATGATGAATATATTCCTCAAGAAACAGAGTGATTAACATTCTGTGTTATGCTACATTGTAGTGACTACAATTTTGTGTTTACCTGATTGTAGTTCCTCTGATTTTTTTTAGACTATCCTCTATGGCTAGTATTGTGTTAATTTCCTTTAACGTTTCCTATTATTTTTTCTCCTTTCCTCTTCCTATGAGTCCTAAGGCATTTTTCCTAAAAAGGGGAAAAATATTTTCTTTACCACACTGTTTTTGGGGAAATAGGCAGGGGAATTAAGGAACTGAGTAGTCAGAATATTGACCTTTGAAATAATTTGAGAATCATTATTCTAGATATGACTATCTACATATACATACATATAGACAGACAGACAGAGAGATAGATAGATAGATAGATAGACAGATGGGTAACAAGAGAGAGAGAGAGAGAAAGAGAGAGAGAGAGAGAAAGAGAGAGAGAGAGAGAGAGAGAGAGAGAGAGAGAGAGAGAGAGAGAGAGAGATAACTTCCTCTCTTTTGGTGACATGAACATTTATCCATATTATTATCTTGATTGAGCAAAATAATAGAAATTGAAAAATTGAGATCCCATTAAAAATGGTTTTAACTGATGAATGTGGCTTCAAATATCTCTCACTACTGGTGCTTGAGTCTACACCTAGAACCAAAGAATTTTAAGGTTGAAAGTAACTTAGATTGTCATCCAACCTAGACTTACGGCAATGAGCAAATTGCCTTAGTAACATTTCAAAAAGATTCCATTTAGCTTCTTCTAAATATTTCCTTGAATAGGGAAATACTACCTTAATAGACAATCCATTTCCCTTTTATACCATGCCAATTGTGGGAAAACGTTAATTATACAATCTGAATATAGTTTTAAAATCCACAATTTCCTCTTTCATTCTTTATAATTTACCCTTTAAACCCGTTTATACTAATCTGTAGCAGTATAGCATAGTCAAAAAAAGCAGTCACATAATTCTTTCTATGTAACTCTGTATCTATGTATCTATCTATATATCAATCTATGCGTGTATGCATATATGCATGTATCTATGTGTGTATGTATATATCCATTTATCCATCTATCCATCTATCTATCTATCTATCTATCTATCTATCTATCTATTTCAAGAATTTTTATCCTCATGCAGATTAGCTTCTTATTTGTCTTATTACTTAAGAGTCCTAGTTACCTGAAACACTGAGAGATTAAATGATTAACCAATGGTCACTTAGCCAGTAAGTGTAAGAGGAGGGACCTGAAACTATATTTTTCAATTTAAAGTCAACTCCCTGTCCTTTATGCCTCCCTTTCTCTCTCTCTCTCTCTCTCTCTCTCTCTCTCTCTCTCTCTCTTACACACACACACACACACACA